>NC_058407.1:40673813-40876000 GCF_002201575.2 Neomonachus schauinslandi
CTATATTTAAACAACATTACAATCACATAAAACTTCTAGCATATCCCAACAAAGAGACATAAAAGTAAAACATTCAGAATAATATATGATTGCCTGCACACAATTTTTTTAAGGAACTGCTATCTTTGATTTAAAAAATTCACAACCTACAACTTTATTTCTTCTGAAGATGGGTACTTACAGACCTCTAGAAGCAAGCTTTACTATGAAGAACAATGCTTTGAGGGTGGGAGTGGGTAGGCTTTCCCCCAGAATGTATGGGTCTCCTGATAGGAATTTTAATGTTTCTTCAGGAATATCAAATGTTCTAATCTCAGATGACCTCACACATCACATCAGGTACAATGATGGTTCATCTGCCCTGAAAACCAACACTAGGAAGAACAATGCTGCCTATATTCACACATGATGTCTTTTTCCTCCTATGTGAACAAATATATTTCTTCTTACATAGTACTCTCAAAAACCTCACATATTTCTACTGTAGTCCAGCATTACATTTTTCATTTACTTCATTTATATTTAAAAAACCACTAACACAAAATATCAAACATTGTACTAAGAGCTTTACAAATACTAACCCTTCACCTTTATAATATCCCTTTAAGGTAGATGATATTATCATCGATATGTCAGAGATTAGGAGACTGAGATACAGAGTCTAGTATTTTCCCAAGGTCAAATGGCTATATGTGGCAAAGCTGAGATTAGAACCCAGGAATCTGACTCCACGAAAAATAGTTTCAAGGCTTTCTACTAATCATGCATAATACTGATGAGGTACAACCACTTCATGCATCTTTTCAGAAATCTTAGGCTGAGAAAATGATTCTAAAATTCACTTGAAGGTTAAATATATACAAATAGTAAGAAAATTTCATGGAAAAAAAAAGGTAATGTTTTTCCCTACCAGGTGCTTAAAAAAAACATGAGCATTTCGTATACAAAGATGATCATTCAATTCAAATCAGTGATGAGAAGAAATAACCCAGTAAGTGGCACAGAGGCAAACCACTTTCCCAGTACTCAATCTGGGAAAACAATTTAAGATGCCTGTAAATATCTTATATAATATAAATATCATTTTAGTATATTAAAATACATTAATTAAAACACGATATTCTCATACTTTGTATTCTAGATTCTGCCAAAGCAAAGGAGAGGACAGTCATACCTCTAAAAAGGTTTTATCATCAAAAACACAGGTAAAGGACCCAGTTCCGTTCCTTGCTGCTGTGGACTCTGGGCTGTCGGAGTCGGTGAAGGATCTCAAGATGGCTGCATGAAAACTTGCTCTAAAAACCACTGACTGGGTAGCTTTTGGGGAGATCATACCCAGAAACCAGAAGGCCATTGCTAACTCCTTGAAGCCCTGGAATGAGACACTTACCATCCAGATTGGCTATACTCTCCCTGAGAAACCACCTGCTATCAACTGGGCCTACTACAAAGCCAATGTGGCGAAGGCTGGTTTGGTAGATGACTTTGAGAAGAAGTTTAATGCCCTGAAGTTTCCTGTGCCAGAGGATAAATATACTGTTCAGGTGGATGCTGAAGAAAAAGAAGATGTGAAAAGTTGTGCCGAGTTTTTGTCTCTCTCAAAGGCCAGGATTGAGGAATATGAAAAAGAGCTGGAGAAGATGAGGAATATAATTCCATTTGATCAGATGACC
This sequence comes from Neomonachus schauinslandi, assembly GCF_002201575.2. Classification (NCBI taxonomy): domain Eukaryota; kingdom Metazoa; phylum Chordata; class Mammalia; order Carnivora; family Phocidae; genus Neomonachus; species Neomonachus schauinslandi. The sequence continues at coordinate 40,675,487 of NC_058407.1, forward strand.
ATTGAGGACCTGAATGAAGTTTTCCCAGAAACCAAATTAGACAAGAAGAAGTATCCATATTGGCCTCACAAGCCAATTGAGAATTTATAAACTTGAGTTGGGGAGAAAGCTCTGGCCCTTGTATTGTAAATGCTGGACATTAAAAATAATGATACAGTGAGAAAAAAAAAAACAGGTAAAGTTTAAACAGTATCTGCTTTATACACTCAAAACAATTTTTAAAAATAACCACTGATTTCATAAATGCTCTGATAGAGATGTCTAGTGCTACTCATATCTGAGTCTCCTCTCCTTCCAGGTCCATACAGTTTGCTGGGCTCAGTGACTGCTTCCAGGCAATGAGACAGAAAAACTAAATCACAGTGCTGTGACTGAAAATGTAACATAGCCCAGATGGTGCTGGTAAATAACGGTGGGGCTCCCTCAGCTTGGGTCACCGAGTGGCTGTGTGAAACAGAGCACACCATCACCTTCAGATGAATACGCAGCATGAAAAAAAAATGCACTTTTTTCATTGAGCTACAGAGATTTCAGGTTTACTTATTTATTCCTGCTGCATAGGCTAGTCTATCCTAATTAGTATAAATGCGAACATGGCAAAACAATGTGCTAATGAAGCTGTATAGGAGAATGATAGGTCATTTATAAAGCCACAGTGGAATTCAAAAGAACATTAGAGACGGTAAGCAATAAACAATGTAAAATTCAAATCAAGAATTATCGGTCAAATTTGACAGGCTTCCCAAAAGTGTAAAGGAAAAATACAAAAGTTGACTACAATAAAGTTAACGATAAAATTAAAGGTAATTGATTTTTAACATATGGATGACAGATCCATTATTTTCTTGATGAAGAAACTAAGACAAATAGATCAAATATAATAACCCAACATATTTTAAAATAGAGCTAAATAAAGACCTGCAGGATCAGTTGAAATGATTCTGCACATACGAGTCAATAATAAAAGATAGAATAATGGGGCTGAATTGGATTAAAGAATCGTTCCAATAGATACATGCAAAGAAAAAAAAAATCAAGCCATAGACATTTGCTCTGAGATAATACATTCAAAAGACAAGAAATAAGAAGGATACCAAATAAGCCCTTCTGATTTCTATCTATGTTTACTCAGCCAAACAGTATTCATAATGCAAGTTTTTCTAAAAATGAAAATATTCATAGGATTTATAGGAAAGCAAGAGTTTAGTTGCTTTCTTTTTATTTATTTTTTGCCAAAAATTTTAAAGACCATAAACTACAGTGGCATCCCAGGTACCCTATAAAAACATGAACAAAAAAGAGATCCTTTAAGGAAAAATGACTGCAAAACTTGAGAGCATAAAAAGAGTCTGAGTGTTTGAATACTAAATCAGACATGCTGCGCATGTAAGTGCTTGGATATGTACGACTGTCCGCTCTGGCAACATTTACGCTCAACCTAGAAAATTGAAAAAAATTATCATACATTTCATTTTCTTCATATAGTTTTCTTTGATGCTACAGTAAAATTTTTTGCAGCTTTCAAGGAATTTCAAGATTGCTGTCAGTGATAAGAAACAAGTGAGAGGAGTCTGATTGGTTTGGATTTATTGATAGAGACTTGATTACATTTTATTTCAGAAAGTTCTATCTGTTGCAGTAATGAGAAAATAATTACTGTGCAGAAGCTTTTATCATCAAATACTTCATCCATTTACTGGTCCTCTGCATAGAGTCAGTATATAACAAAAAATACATATGCAATACTTTTCTGATAGCTTTATACATTAATGAGAATAGAAATAATTTCCAGCATATCTAACCTCCCAGGCCTGGAGTGTAAGTTTGTTTTAACTTTACATAATGTTTAACCTTGCCAGAATCCACATTTACATTCTATGTTATGGACATCCCAATCGGTCAAGACCTTTATTAAATCAACACAATCAGGTATCTTAATAAGATACAGAGGAACTGAAGGTAGGGTACTCCCAAGAGCTTAATAGTGAAGCTAATGAGGACAAATCAAAAATAAAGACACAAGAAAATATAAGCAAAACTCCAACACAATTCAAAACTGATGTAGCTGTGTGGTAATACATGCATAAAGTGCCAAGGAGAAAGTTAATAATTGTTATTTCAATGATAGAAATCAGAAGGGCTTCAAGGAAGAGTTGAAAAAATATGTACAATTTTTAAAATGTTTATATGTATATTAGCAGTATTGACATAAAACCAGAAACTTAAGAACAAAAGAGTTGAAAATGCAAAATGTATCACTTTTCCCACTCAACCATGTTTATCTTCAATCCCTAAAGATACTATTGGGTTGGGGCGCCTGGGTGGCTCAGTCGTGAAGCGTCTGCCTTCGGCTCGGGTCCTGATCCCAGGGTCCTGGGATCGAGCCCCGCATCGGGCTCCCTGCTCAGTGGGGAGTCTGCTTCTCCCTCTCCCACTCCCCCTGCTTGTGTTCCCTCTCTGTCTCATTCTCTGACAAATAAATAAATTAAAAAAAAAAAAAGGATACTATTGGGTTGGGGCACCTGGGTAGCTCAGTCATTTGGGTGTCTGGCTTGGCTCAGGTCATGATCTCAGTGTCCCTGCTCAGCGGGGAGTCTACTTCTCCCTCTCTCTTTGCCCTCCCCCTGCTTGTTCTCTCTGTCTCTCTCTCTTTCTCGCTTTCATATAAAATCTTTTTTTTTTTTTTTAAGATACTATTGGGCTGAAAAAGGTCCATGGGCATCACTCAATTTCTGGCTATCACAGTGGCTGGTACCACCAACTAGACAGTTTTCCCAATCAGACACCTGTGCACTTATTCTGCAAGTCTCCTTCCTACATTACTATATTCACTTAATCACAAAGGCTTCCTGATTCAATCTCTTAAATTCCTCTTCAACCTAACTTCTTTATACCTCTGCTACCTCAGACTGACCTTAAGCCTCCTTCATTCCTTACGGGGATCACTAAGAACTATCCTTCTGAAAGGTTTACCTTACCCTTCTGAAATCCACTATTCACCCAAAGAGTCATCCTTTTTTTTTTTATGCCAAAGTATTTTATTATTTTTTATTTAATTTCGATTAACATATAATGTATTATTGGTTTCAGAGGTACAGGTCTGTGATTCCTCAGTCTTATATAATTCTCAGTACTCATCATATCATGTGCCCTCCTTAATGTCTACCACCCAGTTACCCCATCTTCTCACCCCCCTCCCCTCCAGCAAACCTCAGTTTCCTCCCATGATTAAGAGTCTCTTATGGTTGATCTCCCTCTCTGGTTTCATCTTGTTTTATTTTTTCCTCTCTTCTCCTATGATCTTGTTTTGTTTCTTAAATTCCACATAACAGTGAGATCATATAATTGTCTTTCTCAGATTTGACTTACTTCGCTTAGCATAATATCCTCTAGTTCCATCCATGTCATTACAAATGGCAGGATTTCATTTTTTGACTGCTGTGTAATGTTCCATTGTGTGTGTATATGTGTATGTGCACACACACACACCACATCTTCTTTATCCACCCATCTGTCAATGGACATCTGGACTCAAAGAGTCATCCTTTGAAAGTACAGATTCCATAATGGCACTTGCCTCCTTAAATGGCATTCATTGGCTTCCTATTTGCTCCAAGATGAAGTCCCAACTCTGCAGTGTAACTTACAAAGGTCCTTAAGAATCTGGCACTGAGGGTCTCTCCATCCATACCACTGGTCACTCTGCACCCCACCTATCCCATCTCTGCTCCAAACACACTGAAATGTTGAACACCAGGTTCCCTTAACCAAACCATGTTCATCTTTACCTTTTTTTTTTTTCTGGAAACTCCCTTTTCTATCCCTTTTTATCTAAATTCTGCTCAAAGTTCAGACCTTGGCTCAAATGTTACTCCCTCTGGGTTTTTAACATTGACCTCTCACTCTTGGTTAGGTGTTCCTCCTAACCCAACCTCCACAGCACCTGATGCTTCCTCCTATCATAGCACTTACTACACAGTATTTGATATGGACTGATTGTGTCTCCATCCCTCAAATTCATATGAAGTCCCAACCCCCAACGTAATGGTTTTTAGAGGTGGGGCCTTTGGGAAGTAACTAGGTTTAGATGAAGACATGAACACAGAACCTCCATGGTGGGATTCATGCCCTTATAAAAATATTAAAAGACAAGATTTCTCTTTCACTGCATGCACCAAGGAAAGACCTTGTGAGGATATAACCAAGATAAGGACTTTCACCAAGAACCTGACCATGGCAACCTGATCACAGATTTCCAGACTCTAGAACGGAAATACACGCTATTTAGAGCACCAAGTCTGTGTTGTTATAGCAGCCTGAACTGAGACGACATTGTAATCACCCATATACACGTGTGAATCCATAGCTGAGAAGCACACACCATAGGCACAAGGATTTGTCCATGAGGGTTCAACACCACAGTCTTAGCACTGACATGGCTACTGCCATAGCAGTAGAGTCAATAATGAAACTCACTGGAAATAGCAAGCCGATGTGACATATTAATTGAATTTCCTAACAGAAACTTCATTAAATACAATTAAAACTCTGTTACTTTCTTACATATTGAATACTTTAAAGTTTACAGTGTTATCCTAGAATAAAGTCACAAAGCATAATGTTAGGAAAAAGAAAAAATGGTAACAGAAAAGGTTTGGAGAATGGAGATGACTATTTGCACAATTTCAGTCAAAAATTAAATTCAAGAGAATTCTTCCTTTTCTTAAACAAGGCATCGTAGCCTTAAAATTTCACCATATTTATTTCACCCTTGCCCACTGAGTAGTAGGCAAGGCAGATTATGGATCTGACTTCAACTCCAAGTCTAAGAAAGACGTAGTGTGGATCAATCCTGGTATTTCTGTCTTCCTCCATCAGTAATTGAGAGATAGACCTGTGACCCAGTTCTGGCCAATGAGATGGGAGGCTTCAGAGAGGGTTAGAATTATCAAAGGAAGTGAGTGCTGAATATGAATAAGGACACATGCAGTTCCAATGGCCACTGCACCATCTCGCTCCATGAGAAGCAAGCATGGTGACATGTCACCAAGAAGAAAGAATTTCAGTGACCCAAAAGATTCAGGTCTGGGGCCCTAATTGAACTACACCTGAAGCTCACTTTACCTCTGAATTTCCCTTTCATGAGACAGTAAAATTTCTTACTGTTTAACCCAGTGGAAGGGTGTTTTGCTACCTGCAGCCTGCCTGATAGTCATTCTCTCTCCCTGGTCCACAGCTGACTCATCTATTAAGTAAGTGCTTGAAAAAGTAAACTCTAAGCTGATATTTTCTCCATGTGGTCCAACAACCCCATGCATCAAAACCAGTGGGGCACATTTTAAAAAGACAAATTTAGTAGGCCCCACATTAGACCTACTAAACCAGATTCTTCCGAGATGGATAAGAACCTCCATTTTAAAGCAGCATTCCTAGCTTTACAATAAAATTTGAGACTTGTCTTGATACATGAGAGATAGGAGTGCTTTTAACAGTTCTAGGTGCTTTTGACTTATATATCAAAATCATTTCTCTTCCAATTAGTATGAATGTATGAATACATATGCAAAAATAATTGATACTTTAAAGGAATTATAAATTATTCTGATGAAGCAAAAGTCAAGCTTACAAATGGGTCTTATGAAATTACTATTATGAGGTTAGCACCTAAAAATGTGGAATTGGCACTTTCATCTTGCCTAACAGTGGTGACAAAAGATCATTTTTTGCCTGTTGCTACCTTTTTTGTGTGTGTGTGTGGTCTTTCAAGGATTTTAATGTACTATTTCAGAAGAAGAACACCCGCTGCACTTAGTAACGTCCAATACAAAGAGTGGTGTAGTTAAAACAATGGGAGGAAATGGCTGCAACCAAGTATTGGACCTCTGACTCTTAGGATAAATTGTTGTTTTCAGTAGTTCATAAACTCCCCCTATCTCATTGATTATTCTTGGCTGACTGTTGCTACTTTACCCTGTCACTAGGAGGAGTAACGTTAGCCTAGGATTACTCTGGCAGACTTAAAAAGACTCACTACACCTGCATTGTATTTTTACTATTCAATTTTGAGCTTTTTGTACTTCCCTGAATAAACAAATATAATGCCAATAGGAAAGATGTATTAAGTACTTACTATCTACCAAAACTTTGCTGTGCATGTGGGGGTGTGTATGTGTGTATCTAAAATACAAGGTAATACAGAAAAGCAAACTGATGGTAGCATAACAGTGCAACTTTTTATTTTAAAAAAACATATTGCTATTTTATCATCATTCCACTTAAAAAGTATAAAAAGTAAAAAGTATAAAAAGTATAAAAAATAAAAATATCTACACATTGAAGGCTGGTCTTCAACCAAGGTGCACTTCTTGGTGTACTTTGGGGTACTAACATTGTCTCCTCTCTAGCATGTAAGTGATAGGATCAAGGCTAATATCATCTCTGGCAATGAAAGAAGGCAGGAGGAACATGAAAACAAACAAAAAACCTAATAGTTTCATTCTGAATGTAATAGGTTGGAAAAGTTACTTGCTGTCAAACCAGCACTGGAAAATCCCTGGAAGTCTCATCTTTATTTCCTGCTTATTCCCCATTTCCATCCTTATTTCCTCCCTACTATCTATTCCTTGACCAACGTCCCTCGCCCACACACACACACACAAAATAAAAAAGTCGGAAGTGAAAGGTCATTGTATTATGCTAGAAACTGATAACAATTTTTTCTTAACTCTCAAAATGTCAGACTCAGCTTGGTTCAATGTGCTCTTGATTTAGTGCTGTTATTGAATTACTTCTTTTTGATACCTGCCCAATCTCTATGAAACAAGAACTCATCTTTAAATCTTTTTATTTTTAAGGAAAACAAAACTGAGCCACTGTGTGTTCTAGAAAAGAGTTTATGGTATACATTATCAGCTGAAATAGGGAAACTCTTTTGAAAATTTCACATCCACTGTAATTTTATATTATATGTAATTTTTTCTTGAGATATGTTGCTGTGTTCCTGAAATTGTGATAACTGCCTGGGTTTCTGAATAAAAGCAGGGTTCCTTGGTCCTTCTGTTGACCACTAATCAATATTGCTTCAGCAACTTTCCAAGTACAGAATAGGATTCTTTTTGAACATAATTTATTGGCACTCCAAGTAAGAATATACATATAAGGACTATCATTTGGATAATCAAGATGATGTTTTTAAAGCTTGTGGGGGCATCTTATTAAAGGTATAAAAATTCTATCTACTTTCAATAGGTTGTTCATACCACTGTTGAGAAACTATGTTCCATGAATATTTTCACGTTTCTGCACATTCAGGACTTTTTGAGTAAAAATTACTGGCAACCTGGGTTAAAGGATGATTGAATGGTAACCACACATTGGAAGTGAGAGATAAATTTTTCTAGAGAGATTTCAGGGCTTATCTCCCTCAGCGCTACTTGTGTACATTTTAAGGGTAATAAAAATCTAGGGAACTTTCTTTCTCCTCCCAGACAGGACTAATCTGTGGGGGAGTAAGGACTATGTTTGCTGCCCTACCCTAAGCTCCGAGCTTCATAATTTGGGGGTTCCTCTCCTTGGGCGCAGTCCCCGCATGCACAGATACATCTAGTCTGCATTGCATGGCCCCATGGGGAACTGCAGCATGAGGAATTAGTGCTGCTAAAATGCTTTGTGAATAAATGGTCTGTTCTCTAATCCAGAGTCTCATATTTTTGTTAGCATCTATATGCACACATTACCTCACACGCAAGCCTCTTAGCTTCTAAGCAGAGTGACATCTCAGATCTGTACAATTTTAGACTCAACAACTTCCCACCAATGCTTTTTATTCCGACTCATGGTTTTCCACCTGCACTACCTTTCTTCTAGGGGCTTCCTCCACATTATTACTGCAATATCTTCCTAAGACACATCTCACCTTGGCCTCTATTTCCCCTCCTTAAATACTGGCATTGCAGGTTGTAAAGTACTATATTATTTAGGAGCAGAATCTTTGGAATTTGACTCTAGCTGGCTCCAAACCCAGCTCTGCCAATTATCTGTTATGTGACCTTAGTTAAGCTACTTAACCTTAGTTTCCTTGTCTACCAAATGGGAATAAGATAATACGTGCAAATAACGTAATTGTTGCCCATGGTTAGCCCTCAGTAAATGGCACTGATAGCACAGTTTCTCAACACCTTAACAATGAATTATAAAGTGGGGCATCTGGGTGGCTCAGTCTTTTGAGCATCTGCCTTCAGCTCAGGTCATGATCCCAGGGTCCTGCGATCAAACCCTGCATCAGGCTCCCTGCTCAAGAGAGAGCCTGCTTCTCTCTCTCCCTCTGCTGCTCCCCCTGCTTATGCTTTCTCACTCTCTCGCTCTCCCTCTGTCAAATAAATAAATAAAATCTTTTAAAAAAATAAAAACATTTATAAAATTAAAAAAAAATTAAATGGATTATAAAGTGCACAGGATGTGCCATTGGAGGGCACTATCACCTGGCTCCCAATCTTCTCATTTATGCCACTCAAACTGTAAGCATGCTGCGCCTCTCATCATCCTCAAGGCATCATCTACTTCCACAGCTCCAGGGCTTTACTTGTGCTCTTTCTTCACCTAATGGCATTTATTCTTCTCTCCCATGGAAGCGACTGCTCATCCTTTCAATCCCCACTCTACCATAAAGGCTCCTTCACCTGTGCCCTCGGCAGAGCCACTCACTGCATCCTCCTGCTCGGGCACCACATCGCTGTCTGAGCTCTCCATGCACTGGCTGTCATCACTATTATTTATTTACGCATCTGTTTCCCACGCTAGATGGTGTGTTACCCAAGACACGGTCAGTCTGGAATTCTGCCTGTGCATCCATATCCAATGTTTTTTTAAAATAAAGATATTATTTATTGATCAGATTCTCCTAATAGAAAATTTTCCTGAATGAATAAGCATAGCAACTTCTACTTTTTGGTCGTTTTTCTATAAAGTAAAATTTTTCCAGCTCAAAATTTGCAGTTCTAATTTTTTTTTTAAGACCTTAGCCATCCATTTGAGAGGGAGAGCATGAGGGGGGTGGGGGGAGGCAGAGGGAGAGGGAGAAGCAGACTCCCTGCTGAGCAGGGCTAAATCCCAGGACCCTAAGATCATGACCTGAGCTGAAGGCAGCTGACCAACTGATTGAACCACCCAGGTGCTCCTGCAGTTCTAAATTTTCGTAATGAAGGTTTGAACTCATGTATCATTTTTGTTTACCTGTACAATATCACATTTTATCCAAGTCTCTGGAGAAAATATCCCTACCATCCACTGCTGGGGAAAAGAGTCTAAATACAATGTCATACCTTTTCGGTGTGCTCCATATGTATATTTTTTAGGAATTCTTTTGTGGTAAAGAAACATAAAATTTACCACCTTAACCATTTTTTTAAGTGTACAATACACTAATGTTAACTATATGCATATTGTCGTGCAAGAGATTTTTAGAACTTTTTCATCTCGCAAAACAAATTATGCCCATTGAACAACACCCAATTTCTGCTTCTCCCTGTCCCTGGTAACCACATTCTACTTTCTATTTCATTGAGTTTGACTACTTTAGAGATCTCATATAAGTGGAATCATGCAGTGTTTGTCCTTCCATGACTTATTCCACTTAGTCCTCCAGGTTCATTCATATTTCAGCATATAAAAAAAGCTTCCTTCCAATATTCCATTGTATGTATATACCACATTTTCTTTATCCATTCACCCACTGATGGACACCTCTTGGACACCGTAAACAATGCTGCAATGAAGATGGGTGCACCAATATCTCTTCAAAATCCTGTTTTCAATTCTTTTGTATATACAGTAAATCTTGAGTATATAAATGGCAATTTAGCAATATATTGTTCAATAACCAGAGATTATACAATAACCATGTTTTTTTATTATGTTATGTTAATCACCATGTTTTTAACTGAAAATAGCATGCAAATTGTGGCACAGACATGAAGTAATCATTTTTCTTTATATCATGCAGTTAGATAGGGTCACAGTGCCTTCTTTGTCCTACCAATAATCTTCCAATTTCTAGATAAAGCAAATACAAAAACAGGACTATAACCTCCTCCACTTTCATTTTTATATTGTCATTGAACAATATTGCTGAACATGATTGGACTAAATTTTTTGGCTTAAACATTGTATCAAAAATTATAATAAGTTTCTTATAGCCTCATGTAGGCATATATTAAACTTAAATGTATATTTATTAGCAAAATCGGTCTTTCTCCTTCACCTTCTATCTCTGCTTCCCCATCTTTTCACCCACATGCATGTACGCTGATGTTGAAAAATAATAAGTATACTTTTGATCCTAACTACTCACTATAACATTTTTAAATTCAAGTACAGTTGACACACAATGTTACACTACAACATTCTGTGATACTTCATTGCTATGATCTGAATCCAAAAAATTATACAACACATGAATTAAAAATACTAGAATGACATTTACATCCTTCTCAAAATATTCAAATATGTCTGCATTCAAACTCTCTTTGAAAAGAATATCAAGCACAGAGCCTTTTTATTGGCTAAACTCACTTTTCATATAATATCCTTCACAAGTGCACCAAGAAAATGCCACAATGTTAAAAACAGAATTTTTTAAAAATGTTTTCTTTATTTATTTCTTTGAGAGAGAGAAAGAGAGAAAGAGAGAAAGCACACATGCAAGTAGGGGGGCGCACAGGGGACAGAGAAGCAGAAGAAGAAGGAAAGAGATCTCAAGCAGACTCCATGCTGAGCACGGAGCTCGATGCCAGGCTCCATTTCACAACCCTGAGATTATGACCCAAGCTGAAATCAAGAGTCAGACATTTAACAAACCTGAGCCACCCAGGTGCCCCAAACCAGAATTTTTAAAAAATCCTTAAGAATGTTTTTGCCTATCTAATAAACATGTGGCAACTGTCAAATTATCTAGAACGGATAATCTGTCATGTATGCATTTCATAACATTTGCTGTAAATCATGGAGTTGTGGACACTCAACATACATAACGAAATATCACAGCATGAATAGGAAAATAATACTGAGGTCTTTTTTCTAACAGTCTCACCAGATAATCTCTGAGGAATCTTATGCCTCATTAGAAAGATGAAAATATGACAATTTTTCTATACTAGTACAAACCAGGTAATTAGTATATTTATAGAAAAGAAGTCAATTTTGCATCTTTGGGCATGTTTATATTTTTGGCCAACCAAATTAGTAGGATAAATAAAATAAAGCCTATTCACCTTGAAGAACAGATTTGCAAAAATCCATCAACTTTTTTTTTTTTCCTGAAGAATCAGACAAGTGATTATACTAAGGAATAAAATTACTCTGGGGTTTTATATATTTTCTAATAAAATACATATAATATAAGCCATTATATTTAATAACTATATACATACATACAGTGACTTTCATGAATACACATTAAAGAATATACTTAGGGATGGGTTAGCCTGGTGATGGGTATTGAGGAGGGCACATTCTGCATGGAGCACTGGGTGTTATGCACAAACAATGAATCATGGAACACTACATCTAAAACTAATGATGTAATGTATGGGGATTAACATAATAAAAAAATTAAAAAAAAAAACAAAAACACAAAATTATGATGTTTCTCCCATGCCAAAGTAATAATTCTGGTTTAAAAGGAAGTTGTCAATTGGGTAGATACTGTTTAAGTTCAAGGGTGATTAGGACAGATATTTGACATTTTTATTTGGAAAGCTGGTCATTTGGTGACTTTGATGAGATCAATTTCAATGGAATGACAGGGCAGAAAATCTCAATTGAATGGAATAAGGTGATGAGAAAAAGACTTAGACAGCCCTTTCGGTAGCTGGTAGGAAACAGGAGTATAAAAAAGAAGAGAGTTTTGTTACTTTATTTTTTAATAGGGATGAGTACAGAATGATACAAATTATCCAGTAGAAAGGGTGAAAACACTTACCAAAAAAAGAGAAAAAAACAAAAAGCAGAAGCTAATACGGCAAAATCCTTGAGTTGGCTAAAGTAGCAAGAGAATGCGATAGGCAACCAGAAGCTTTGATTCTAGCTACAGGGAAGGCCATCTCACCATTATAATAGGACAGGGTATATGGGTACCATTTTAAGTAAATGTATTGATTCATGTGACTCTTATGATCTTCCTTTTCTCAGTGAAATAAAAATACACAGGCCAGCTTTAAAGGAAAAAGAGGCCGGTATAAAATAGTTGTCTCAGTGTTATTTTTCTTGGAACTGTAGTAGGATTTCTGGGTAATGCAAATAAACTTAACTTTATGATAGATTTTTATACCTTGATTATCAGTTATTGCTTTATCACAGGCAGCTTTCTTGCTTTAAGATAAAATCCACAGTGTGATTCTTAAACAATGCAAATCTTTAATTTGATAGCTGCTCTGATATTTACCAATGATTTGTTGAATTTGGAAACATTTTCCTAATATTTTACTATTATAACTGCTGTAGTTCATGAATATTATTAAAGGCATTTTTTTTCTAAAAAAAAAAAAAGAATATACTTAATGTTTTGCCTTTACCAAAAAGTTATTGAATAGCACAGATCATAAATTGAAAACTATCAAATTCCATTAGCAGAAAGAATAACTGAAAGCAACTGAGGACACGAAAATATGCCTCAAAAAATGCCCCAAACCTATTCTTTGACATTTATCTAAACTCATTCTTCCTACATTGTCATTGAACTCATTTACATTGTTTGCTTTAAATCCCTTTCCTGACAACTCTATTTCTTTTACTGAATACATGTGTCAAAATAATCTACTCATATCTCATTCTTTATATCTTTGTATATTGACAATAGTGTACATGTTTTTCCCGAAAACAGGCAATGAGAATAGGAAGCAAACATCCACATGAAGAACATAGATTTTCTGCTTTTTGCTAAATTAAATTACAACATACGATGATGTTACTTACTCCCAAGTAAAATATAACAGAATGTTAAAATTTTATTCAAAATGTAGAATTATCTTTGAAGGATATTAAACATACAGATTAAAACATATAACTTTCAGTATTATTTAAATACCTAGAAAGATTCTATTAAAGAGTATAATGTACAAAATACAGTAGGCAAAAAAAAATTCTTTGCTATACTTGCATTACTCTTAATAGCAAATAAGCCAATTATAGCATTAAATATTCAAATGAAGTGAATAGTTATTCTTAATATGAAAATTAATGGCTGTTTTTTATGCACTTTAGTATCTCTGTTGAAATGACATCAAATTTCAGTTCAGAATAGAGATGCTCCCTCCCCTCCTCTGACCTCTAGCAATTTTGTCAGCAGAGGTGTGAACTGATGCTCTAAGCACGTGAGTTTCTGAAATAATGAAAATAAATCACAGTTACCTTTGCATCTTTTGTCAAACACACAGGCTGTCATATATGAGGTGCTCAGTATATGCTTGTTGACTTATACACGAGGTGCTCAGTAAATGCTTGTTGACTTGAACCACATGCAAATGTTTACCAAATGATATTCTGTACTTCCTTCTTTTGGTCACAGCTCTAGAAGGATAAGGAAGGCCCACATATTCATGCACTATACCTAGAGCCAGCACAAAGCCAAAATCACTCTACATACCAGGAAACCACATTCACTCTTGAAAATCAAGGCCATACGTGCCCTCCTCTCATAATCAAGTAGCTATACAAGTCCAGATCCTGATGACAATCTTGTCTTTTTTTTTTCCCCAACAACACCTTTCATTAGCATGTAATTCACATGCCACAAAATTCACTTTTTTTTTTAAAGATTTATTTGAGAGAGAGAGAGAGAGCGCGCGCACATGCATGAGTGGGGAGAAAGGGGCAGAGGGAGAGGAGGGAAAGAGAAAGAATCCTCAAGCAGACTCCCAGCTGAGCACGAACATTGCAAGGCTGGATCTCAGAACCCTGAGATCATGGCTTGAGCTAAAACCAAGAGCCAGCAGCTCAACCAAAATTCACTCTTTTAAAGATACAAGTCAGGGCGCCTGGGTGGCTCAGTTGGTTGAGCGACTGCCTTCGGCTCAGGTCATGATCCTGGAGTCCCGGGATCGAGTCCCGCATCGGGCTTCCTGCTCGGCGGGGAGTCTGCTTCTCCCTCTGACCCTCCCCCCTCTCATGCTCTCTCTCTCTCATTCTCTCTCTCAAATAAATAAATAAAATCTTTAAAAAAAAAAAAAAAGATACAAGTCAGTGGTTTTTAGAAGATTCACGGAATTGTACAACCATCACCACTACATAATTCAGAACATTTTCATTACTTTAAAAAAAAAAAAACCGGGGCGCCTGGGTGACTCAGTCGGTTAAGCGGCTGCGTTCAGCTCAGGTCATGATCCCAGGGTCCTGGGATCGAGTCCCGCATCGGGCTCCCTGCTCAGTAGGGAGCCTGCTTCTCCCTCTCCCTCTGCCTGCCTCTCTGCCTACTTGTACTCTCTCTCTCTAATAAATAAATAAAAATCTTTATTAAAAAAAAAAAAAAAAAAACCTTGTACCCATAGGCAGTCATTCCCCATTTCCTCATCCCTCCAGTCTCTGGCAACTACTAATCTACTTTTTGTTTCTGGGCATTCGCCTAAAGTGAACATTTTGTATACGTAATCAAACAATATGTGACCTTTCATAACTGTCTTCTTTCACTTAGCATGTTTTCAAGGTTAATTTGTATTGTAGTACATATCACTAATTCATTCCTTCTTAATGCCAGATAAACTTCCATTGTGTGGTTTACATCATATTTTGTTCATCCATTCATCAACTGATGGATATTTGGGCTGTTCCCACTTCTTGGCTACTATGAATAATGCTGCCATGAACACTCATGTATATGTTTTTGTATGGAAAATAATCCTCTTGGGTATATACCTAGGAGCGGAATTGCTAGGTCACTCGGTAACTCATGCTTAACATGTTGAGGAACTGCTAACCTGTTTTTCCAAGTGACTGCACCATTTTACAATCCCACCAGCAATGTATGAAGGTTCTAATATCTCTACCTCCTCAGAACACTTGTTATTGTCTATCTTTCTGATTTTAGCCATCCTAATGAGTACAAAGTAGTATCTGCATTTCTCTGATGACAAATAACATACAGGTGCTTACTGGACATGTGTATGTCTTTAGAAAAATATCTATTCAAATATTTTGCCTATTTTCAGTTGGGTTATCTTATTGTTGAATTGGAAGAATTCTTTACATAGCATAGATACAAGTCTCTTATCAAATGCATGAATTGCAAGTTTTTCTCCCATTCTGTTGGAGAAAACACAGTTGACAAAATCCACTGTAGGTTATTGATTCACTTTCTTGATGGTGTCCTTTAAAGCATAATTTTTAATTCTGATAAAATCAAATTTATCTATTTTTCTTTTTATTACTTATACTTTTGGTGTAATACCTAAGAAATCATTGCCCAATCCAAGATCATGGAAATTTACTCCTACACTCTCTTTTAATAGTTTTATAGTTTTCATTTTTACATGTACACCTAGTGATCCATTTTGAGTTGATATTTGTATATGGTATAGAAGGTCCAAATTCATTCTTTTACATGTAGATATCCAGTTCTCCCAATACCATTTGTTGAAAAGACTCTTCTCTCCTCACTGAATTATCTTGACACCCGTATTAAACACTCTGTGTCTTCTCAGAGGCAAATGTATAGCTGTTGACAATGTAACTGAATTTTCTAATTATTTTATTAAATATTTTTACAATTATAGCTCCTTTTTATAAGATTTTCTTGTGGTTCTATCCCCAAGCCCTCTGTTTAAACTGGTAGTAATCCCCAAGCAATTGTCATTTCAAAGGCAATGCTTGTTTTAAAATCTAATCTTTAATTGCTAGGTAACATCCTTAGCATAATATATTGACTCTTTACAACAACACTAGGAAGTTCCGAAACACATTTATTCATTTAGTTATAAGCTCTATTATCGTTGTTCACTCTTTTAAAGAGTATCTATGAGCAAAAGCAGGACTACTTATGCAAGGCCAGACTGCTTTTAAGCCCTTAAATAAAAGGAAAAAGATTAAAAAAAAAAACCTAGTATAGTGGATAGCTCTTGCCTTGAAGCTGCCTGATGGGCATCTGCTTTGCTAATGTATACAGTTTCATTTTAGGAAACAACTTTCCCTCCCTATGCAATATCTTGGTGGGACAGTAAATCAAGCTAATCCACTCTTCCACTACAGACCCCCAAGGAGTGCCTGAAGTTCTCATCATTGATTCTTTCCTCTAACCATCCATATACAGGTAAGGTGTGGGGCAACCTCAAATTCTGGCTCTTAGAAATCCAAGTAAGGGAATGCAAGGGCAGAGTGAGTATTTTAAGTTCACATATCCCAGGAAGATGCCAGAGAAAGATAGTTCAAACGTTCCTATTCCCAAGAGCCATGTGAGTACGCTGGGTTCCATCTGAAGCCTGGTTTGTATATCACTTTCAATACTGAGAACTATACCCTAAGCTTCAAATAAATGCATTTATTTACTTAAACTAACCATAGTAATGCACTGCTTGGGGAAAAAAAAAAAAAAAAAGAACTCTAATTTATATAGTCCATTCCAAAGGTGTCACCAGAGATTTCAATCTTGTTTTCTAGTATGATTTCTCCATGAATGAAAACTGATAATTTTTCTTACACAGTCTAATAGCTGGGTCAACATAAATTACACAGTCGCTTAATTTGAGCTTGTTTAAGCCCATGGTTTCTAACATCATTAATATCATAATTTGTCTCTTTATCTGGGAAATACCATCCTGTTAACTTGCAGAGAACTCTGTACATGTACACATCCGTTAGATAGTTTTGACTGAAGTCAGCCAAGCTGATTTCCTAGCACTTTTCAAGGGAATATTAATTTAGTGGAGGATACCAAAACCAGGGGGAAAAATGAATATTGGCATGTGTCTTCAATTTGAAGAAAAGAAAAAGTGATGAATTTTTTTTCCTGCCCAAATATGATGGATGGAGGCTCACTATGTGGTAAATACCACATTAAACTGATGAAATGACCTCCTGCCATAAAATTAAGAATCTCAATGGCATTCATGATGCAAATTCCTTACTTCCTGGGGCCATATTTCTGCCAAAGAAAAAGAAACAATCACACCAGTTCTATCCCATTAGGGTCATCCCTCACACCTTACTTAACCTTAATTACTCCCTCAAATGCCCTATCTCCAAATACAGTCACACTGGGGTCTAGTGCTTCAACATATGAATGGAGTGTGGTGAAGACAATTCAATCTATAACACAGTTTTAATTTTTTTTAAAGACTTAATTTGATGGGGCACCTGGGTAGTAGTAGTTAAGGGAGGGAAGGGCCCTGGGATCGAGCCCCACATTGGGCTCCCTGCTCAGCGGGAAGCCTGCTTCTGCCTCTCCCACTCCCCCTGCTTGTGTTCCCTCTTTCACTGTCTCTCTGTCAAATAAATAAATAAAATCTTAAAAAATAATAAATAAATAAAGACTTAATTTGAGAGAGGAAGCTAGCGAGCATGAGTGGGGGAAGTTGGGGTGGAGAAGGAAGAGAGGGAATCCTCAAGCAGGCTCCCTGCTGAGCTCAGGGCTTGATCCCAGGACCCCAAGATCATGACCTGAGATGAAATCAAGATTCGGCCACTTAACCGACTGAGCCACCCAGGTGCCCCACCATTTTAAAACTTCCAAAGGGTTTATGTTCATTCTGGTTCTGCTCTCTTTTCATCTTTTCCATAAACTTATACTTGTTATATATTTATCATACAGTCCCTCTACATTTATGTTCTTCAGCTTTTTATAGACCAGAGACATCACAACACATAAATGAGTGTGCCTTCCTGCGGTGTTCACAATAGTAACCCTGACACATCGTTGCTTCTCATTAGTAATCACTGAGCATATCTGCTATGTAAAGAGCTAATGACTAAAAATCTGTATTTCCTTAGATGCACAAACTTGTTACTAGTCTTCATAGTTCATTTTTTTCTGTTGCTACTCCGTAAGAGTTGACATTATCCAATTCAATCATGATAGAAACATTAAGTGACTTGAATTCATTAAGTGCCTATTATTTGTCAAACAATGAAGCAGACTGGTGATGGGCGAGACATATATGGTGACTTAAACATATGGTACAAATTACCTGACCCTTCTTTTTTTTAAATTAATTAATTAATTTATTTATTTTTTGGATGTAGTGAGTCTATATCCTCTTGCCTTATCCAGTGGGATACAGCCTGGGGCCCTGGTCTCTTCGTGGTGATGATTCAACCTCTGTGTGAGCAAGGACTTCGGGGCCATGCTTTAAGGACTTTCTGCCAGTGCCAAGTCTTAAAACCTCATCCCTGTTGCCAAGAGTCACCTTGAATCTGAGTAGGACTGACTGCAACAGTCCCCAAAGATGTGAACATTCTAATTGCCAAAACCTGTAAATATGTTATGTTCTATGGCAAGAGGGAATTTAAGTTGTTGTTGGAATTAAGGTTGACAATCAGCTAACTTTGAGATTGGTGTGCAGCTTCTGCTTTCTTCTGACTTGCTCCTGGAGCCCTGAGATGCCATGTTAAGAAGTCTGGCATTCCGAATCTACCACACTCTGAAGACACCAAGAACACAGGCCACAGGTAGCCACTCTGTGCACAACCCCAGCTGAATCAGGTCTTCAAGACTTCTCAGTCTAGGTGCAAGACACGTAAGTAACAAAGCCTTCAGATGATTCCATCCTGTATCCCCTGCCCTTCTAGTCTTTCTAGTTAATGCCTCAGACATCATGGAGCAGAGACAAGTCATTCCCATATTTGGACTGTGCCTTGTCCCAATTTCTGACCCATGTAAGCCATGAACATACAAAATGATGGCTGTTTCATACCACTAAGTTTTGAGGGTTTGCTTGTTTTAGTAAGTAACAGGAACAGATTTGGGTTCCTGGAAGTGGGGTGCCAACATAACAAAACTAAAACAGGTGGCAATACATAACCAGAAGAATAGATATGGTCTCATCTCTCACAGTCTATTGGGAGGTACAAACAAGTAAGTAAGCAGCAGCAATGATGAATAACCACGGATAAAATGGTTGCATTGTGTATGTGTAATATGAACACCTAGCCTCATCTTTGCTGCTCAAGGAAAATCTCCTCTGCGCAGTGACATCTAAATTGAAGACTGGAAGGTAGGAAAAACAGTAAACCAAAGGAAGATCATGTGTGAAGAGTGGAGTTGCCAGATAGCCATGTGACATTTGAGAACAGAAAGTAAGCTTCTGTATGCCTGGAACTTAGAATGTGAGGGAAGAAGAAGGGAGTCTGAAGCTGAAGAAATAGGAAGAGGTCAGACCTCAGAACACTTTATACAACATGCTAAGTCATTTGTGTCTTATCCTAAGGGCAGTACCACTGATGTTTTAAGCAGGGAGATGGCATGATTATACACCATGTTGACTGAAGGAGAAAGAATGGTTGAAAAGTAGTGGCAGAGAGAATGTAGAAAGCCACTGCTGTAGGGCAGAGAGAGAGGACTGAATTAAGTAGGGGCTATGAAGACAGAGTGCTGATCAGACTCTAGAATGAGTTAAACACGGAAGAAAGAGAAAAGTTGGAGTCAAGCATGGAGCCCAGTTTTCCATCTTGGACAAGGGACTGAATGATGACACCAGACCCTAAGAAAGAGAATCAAGAACAGCTGGTGAGAGAATATGGTAAGTCGTATGAGATGTGTGGCTCTTTCTAAATATAAAATGAAAAAAACTATATTATAAACATGAGATGTTGACAGATTTCTCATATGTAAGAACAGTTCTTCAGGGATTTTTTAAAAATAGACCCTTAAAGAAAAAAAAATTAATAAACATCAAATATTTGTGAAGATTAAAACATTTAAGAAATTCACTATATGGGTGAGGTGTCAAGTCCTGCAAAAAAAAGAAATCAACAGAACCTATTTCCAGTTTTAATATTCAATATATAAATATTCACATCAGAAGGAAAAAATATCTTTTAAGAGACTACCTTTTCAAAAAGAAAAGATACCTAGATTCAGCTCTCTAGTCTTTCAGGAAATGGGAAATCAATGAGAATCTTCAATCTGACGTGTCTGAAATTATTTAACAAACCATCATGTGGCCAGTCAGCTAAATTATCTCTCCTATCACAGCACAACACCTCTATACTGAGAGGCCAGATTAGCTATACTCATTGATTAAAAATAAACACTTCCTTCCTTACCACAATTTGCTGCTTAACTCAGCTGGGTAAAACAACACAATATTCATTTTGATTGACAGAATACTTGCAGATCTAATTATAATTTCCACCAGTTTCTAAAATATGTTGTGTTTTCCATATGAATTCCAACACAATGGAATGATTCGCACGTCAATATGAATCTAGGGCACTGGTGAGAACAAATGTCTATATTGCTGTGCATGCAGATTATAAATTGGTAGGATCCATTTGTTTATTCTGTTACAGAATAATGTTAATAAGGCCAAGGTCAAGAGCTTAGTCCCTTTTTAGGGAATTTAAAATCGCTTTCTGTAGTCAAGCGCCCCTCCCAGAGGCTAATATGTTCATAAATGCATACCACTGATTATAAGAGCACTCTTGCATCAAGGCTGCACTATGAAAAGTCCATTGACACTTCTAGGAAATCAAATTAATGTTTATGGCAGGTGACTGTGTGTGAGGAGCTTTTATATTGGCCGGCACACTGTTCAATAACCACAACACAAAAACGGTATTCTAACACTACTGCTGAAGCATTCACCTTAATTTGTTTCTTGCCGTATTTCCTTATCTCCTAATTCTGTAGACCTGTGATTTTCTGATTAGTTTCTGCATCTGGTGGTCCACTTTGACCCTCGTATCTGGCAATCAGCTCCATTCCTGCAGCTACATCACTCTGCCTCCTCACGCAAGGACGATTCAGACCCTCCCTCTCACCACTTGGCCTCCAGCCACCATAATTCCACATTCTGTATAATCCAGCCTGGCACATGGGCCACTCTATCTTGGTTCAAGCCTTCATCACACTCCCCCATCAGCTCCCCAAGCAAAGCCAGCCAAGAGCTCTCTAAACTCTAGAGCTGAATTGCCAAAGGCCTATTTAATATGCTACTTGAATGTCTTCCAGGCATCTTAAGCTGAAAACTACATTTGGAGCCTATCCCCCAACTTCCCACCCATCTTGATAAATAATTCCTTCTTCCAAATGGTTGCTTACACCAGAAATATGGGAGACATGCTTGGAACTCTCCTTTCCCTCACCCCCATCAAGGCCTGTCTTGTCAACTCTGCTTCCAAAACCCAGTAAAAGCCCTCTTAACTCTTCTCCAGTTACCTGTAAGGTTTACTGATATTCTCCATTACTTCTATAAGAAGATAGCAACTTATGGCCACTGCACACTGAATGTTTATACCAGTACAAAGTTAATTTCTAGTATCACCCTACATGATTAACTCCTTCCAGTCGAATGATATCCATGCCAAAACTCAGCGGTATTTTTTTTCCAAACCTGTTTATATCAGTATGTACTTATTATTGAAATTATGTATTTTAATTAAATATTACATAAACTGGCAAAATTTAAATTTTAAAAAGTTTAGTTCTACAAACTACGTAAACTATTTTTTTAAAACTTCCAAGATTTATGTATTTATTTTAGAGGATGAGAGAGAGAGCATGAGACAGAAGGGCAGAAGGAGAGGGAGAGGACCTAAAGCAGACTCTGCACTGAGCGCAGAGCCCGATGCAGGGCTCTATCTCAGGACCATGAGATCACGACCTGAGCCAAAACCAAGAGTCGGATGCTTAACCAACTGTGCCACCCAGGTGCCCCCCAAGAAAAATTGTCTTATGAATTGTTTATAATCACAGACTGGGAAAAATTGCAAAGAAATATAAAAGTTCTCTGTTCTCATCCTCACCCATGTCTTATAAAGACATCTAAAGATGTCTTTAATTTCCTGCTGGACTTTAAAAGAACCACAACTATAAATCAGAGGATACATCTATGGGTATGGGTCATACAAAACCAAACCCAACAAAATCAATTGAGAACTACAATTCACAGATTCATATTCAACAAATGATCCCAACACTGCATTAGAAGATTGGCAATGAGTGTTTATATGTTTTAAGTTACGACATAGAACATGCTTATATATTATTTACTATTTCCCTTCTTTAACCAGCTTTTTCAATTAACTAATCAACTATACAAATTCCACTGGATAACACAAATGATAATAGCTAATATTTACTGAACCTGGAACCCTGTACCAAACACAGCAACTGTCCCCATTTTATAAACAATGGTACTGAGGGCTTAGTCTGTGTATCTTGGCTCTGTCTACTTCTGCCCTTCATCACTTTCACCACCCTTCTGTTAACTTTGGTAGCCTCTCTGCCAGTCTCTACACTTGCTCATACCTTCTCCAATTTCTGTTAATCAGTGAATAGCAGAGAAGAAAATATATATTTTTTAAACTCTGATGATGCCATCCCCCCTACTTACAACTCTTCAATGTCTTTACACTTGGAAAAATGTCCAAAACCCTTACAATGGCCTCCAAGGTCCTTCATGACCTGTCACACATGTGTCCATATCTATCTCATAAAGGATACTCTTCCTTGCTCACTGCATTCCAGTTTCCTGGGCCTTCTTTCAGTTCTCACAATGTGCCAATTTCTTTCCCATCTCTAAGAATTTTCCCACACTGCTTCCTCTGTTAGGAGCATTGTTTTTTCTAGTTTCTCATCACCTGTCAGATCTCAACTTGATCATCAACTCATCTCTAAATTCCCAAACTAAATTACCTCTTCTTGCTAATATGTAAACTCACAGCACCCAATACTTTTATAAGATTTATTACAATTGATAAATATGGATTCTTTTGCATGATTATTTTACTCCTCTTTTCAGGAAGGCAAGGGACATATATTTTAGTTACCTCTCCAGTACCTCCCACAATACTTTTAATGGAGTAGATAAATTCATAAATAATCACTGAACGAATCAACCCATCAGTGCTCATATCTGAAGTAGAGAACAAAGGTAGAGCTGGAAAGTTTTCAACTGGTCCCCTGGCTGTGCTACCGAAGCATTGACTAAAAATAGTTGATAGTTATTCTCGAGTTATACTGTGAAATACATCCAGGGATGTGGACTCCTCATGACCTGTATTATATCCTGTTCCTATTTTTACCAGCATTATATTTAAGATGTCTAATTTAAAAATTCAGAATTCTCTCCTGTTTACAGATGTAGCAAATCTACTCAATAATATCTGTATAGCATTCACATTTATACTCAAGTTCTTCACTTAGCTATCTATTTAAAATATAAACAGGCCCTTTGATTGTATATTGGAATAGTGTACCAGACATGAAAACTAGTTCCTCCAGCAGAGCTCTCTAAGGGAGTAAATATCTCATCTCAATACACTAACACCTTATCCCATGAATTGCACTTGAGAAGAAAATGTCAAGTCCTTACTCAAGCTCTATTCTAGTGTTATTTCAGACACAATTCTAGGGAGCATGGATTTTAGTCAGAATCAACTTAAATAAAGGGGATTGTTTTTCTAGAAGCTGGCACATTGCCAATGGTAAGGAATAACAGTAGACATCAGAATTCACAAAAAGACAGCTGTCTGGACTCATTTAGTACACAGTCAAGGAGGGCCACCTATTTTAATATATCCTCAGGACAGTGTTGTGTCACTGGGCAGTATAATAAAAATTCTTAATGATGACCCTGTATTATGAAGAAAAATGTATATTATATTTACTATGCACTGCTTCAGGAGACAAGGAAAAAAATAATACATTATGGGGTGATCACCTTTAAAAATGCATTTATCCAGAATATACCATTTCCTCACAACATGTCAGAAAATCAAGGTATTACAATATCTCAGAGCTTTTCATCCTATAACTTATTAAAATAAAATAAAAAGACTATAAATTTCAAACATACAACTTGCTTCCCCAATATTCCTCTAAAGAAGGGGCACAAATATGAAAACATAAATTACGTGATTTTATAATTGTAAAATGCCCATCTATTAAGGACATGGCTAAGATTTACAAGGAAAATAAGAAAATAGCATATAGCACACAATTTTCATAAGAATTTCCAAAATAGGGAAGCACTTTAACCTGAAAACCTTGCAAACAAATGAAATAGGCTGAAATAGTCTCACATTTCAAATTAATGCAATACAACAAAATGATTTCATATATATGTATGTATATTTATATTTGGTTTTCATGCACAATATCTTTGGGTTCTCTCAAAAAATATTCTTTATAAATTGTTGAAATAAGATCTAAAGTTACTACAGTAAATGAAAACCTGCTTGATCAAGAATTAGAAAGTCTAATTCAAATACTCTGATTCCTACAAATATAATTACCAATCAAAATTAACAGAAATTATAAAACTTCCAAGACATGTTATTATAGAAATAGTGTTTACTATGTGCCAGATATTGTTCTAAGTAAGCATGTTATCAAAAGGATCTCATTTAATCCTCAGAACAAGAACAGCAAGTAGGTACTATTATAACCTCCAGTTAAAGTTGAAAAACCTAAGGCACAGAGAGGTATTTAAGTTGTTTAAAAGTCACACAGCTAGTAAATGATGAAAGTAGTATGAGAATCCTGGAAGTCCATCTTCAGAATGTACTTTTAACCACTTCCAAAACACTATTAATGAGGACTTTATGCCCATAAAAGAAATAGCTTTAGGAGCGCCTGGGTGGCTCAGTCGGTAGCATCCGACATTTGATTTCGGCTCAGGTCACGATCTCAGCATCTTGGGATTGAGCCCCACTGTTGCTTAGGGTCACTGGGGAGTCTGCTTGTCTCCCTCTCCTTCTGCCCCTCCTCCAAGTTGCACTCTCTCTCTTTACCTCATTTTTATAAAATTATTAAGTTGAGTAGACACAAAATTGATACCAAAGAAAATTTTGGAGAAAACATTTTTCCCAAAGTGTTTGCTATTACATATAAAGAAAGACACAAAGTGCCAATGATTTAATATAAAATAAAGGACATTCAATGATCTTCAAAAAATCCTAATTCAGCAATCTCAAATATTGAAATTGTTTTAAACAAGATGTTAGAGAATACCTCTGTAATACTGGGCAGAAGATTCTTGGGAAGTTGAAAATACAGATACTACCTGTTCTCTATAACTGCTGATATTCACCATCATTGTAAGGAAATTTCAGTGGGAAAATAAAAACTTTTATTTGTTAAAAAAAAATTAAATAAACTAATTTATGTATCAAAAAAACAAAAAAAAAAGAGGTTTATAGAAAGAGTAGCAGTATGCTCTTCTTCAAACTGCCTTAAATCCCGGAAGCCAGTGGTCTATAAACTGTGAACTACCATATATATTACCAATATAACACAGAGTCATAACCAATGTTTTAGAATCAACACATTCAAAAGGCACGCATTAGAGATGTAAATGAGGACAGGCTGAATTTAATTTCTGCCAAAATCGCAGATAAATTTATGTAAAAGCATTACTGCTTATAACAGATATATTTCACCTAGCAACTGAAATACTGTATTTCCAGCTAACTAGCTACAACTCTCCAACAAATGGGAAGTAATATTAGACAAACCTTGTTCACACCAGATTTCTCTTTGGCTGCAAATTTGCAGAAGATTCCGAAAGACACAAAAGCCTCTCTGCTGTTCAACAAGTCATTCCAAAGCTCTCTTGGAGTGTTGGCTACTTTAGTTTTGCTTCTATATTTGATTCCATATAAATATCTAACTATCTCAATTAAACTTTAATGACTTGTATCAGAATTATTAAACTCGTAGAAGATTCATGGCCTTTTCTCTTCTTCTACTTTCTGTCCAATTTCCTTAGCAATTTCTAGAGAAAAAGTAGAAAGGGGAAATAAAAAGATCAAAATTTAAAGTTACTCAAGTGTAATAATAAACACATTATTCCCTGCCTGAAATGCCCTTCTCCTGTCCTTGCCAATCTGTCTTTTGTTCTGACCTGCCCTATTATATACCCCTGATTCCAGTACCTTCCTGGAATTGAATTTAAATAGGCCATTCTTCTTGGAAATTGATTGTTTTGATTTGTGAGCTCCCCAGATTTGGACAGTTAACGGAATTCTGGGCCAGACAAAGCAAAGAGCAGAATTACTTAAGTACAACATATTTGGAACCTGAACTCATAAGACACAAAGAGTGATATGAGCACCCGGCAGAATGACCATTCATTCACACCCCTCTACCAGTTCCTTGGTGACAAAATATTGCTGAGCACCTCTGAAACATGCTCTCCTGTCTCAAAGGGAAGTCTTGGAGACCTGCAGCTATCTAAGCAGACTGGCCTCCATAGCGTGAGCACATCCCTAGAGTCCAATTGTGGCACTGTTTGTTTTCTTCTGTTTTGTTTTTGGACCTCCACAGATGCTTTGGATCTTAAGAACAGGGAAGGAGAAATCAAACCCATCTTCTACCATGGCAAGCACAATTCTCTTATCCTAACCAAAGGTAACCTAGAGATGGCTGAGTAATAAATACAAATAAATAGGGCTACAGCAATTCATTCATTCACTCACTCTTTTATTATTTTACCCATCTACCTACTTGCTACCATGGTACAGCACAAACATGTCTGGCCTTGAATTGAACTTGAGCTCAAATGTGCCACTATAATTACTAAGTGAATAGCCTTGTACAAGTTATTTATTTGTGGTTTTTTTGGTTTTTTTAATTTTATTTTATTATGTTATGTTAGTCACCATTCATTACATCATTAGTTTTTGATGTAGTGTTATTTATTTGTAAGCTTCAGTTTCTCCATCTGTAGAAGAGAAATTAGAATAGATTCGTTCAGGATTGTTCTGAAGATAAGAAATATTCTTGCCTTCTATGTGCCTTCTATGTCCCAGTGACTCTACCAAAGGTGGGGATACAATGGACATGGTCCCTGACTTCAGAGTATTTGCAAAATGCCTGGATGACTTCATAAGAACAGTCTGGGCTCAATATGTGGATGTTAATGCTGCCATTATCATTGATATATATTAGTATTATTCTTGGCCCAGCCAAATGCTGATAATACTAAGCTTAGAGCTAGGCACCTCCCTCGAACAGGAATATATAATTCCATCTCTCTTTACAATGTCTCTTGAAATAAAAGAAGTTTAAAGGGGGATATAAGTATGAGAGAATAAAGGTTGGTAACCACTGAGCAGACCAACTAGGACACCACAAACGTAGATACAACTCCACTGTGAAAAGCAGCTTGGTTTTACATTAAAGATGAAGAAGTTCTTTTGAGGGTCCTTATTTGGGGCTGGGAAAATTTTTCTCAAGTTAAGGGTTGACCAGAGAAAAGACTCTAATACTGCTTAAAAACCCTACTCTACTATGGCTAGTCATTCATTCTGCCTCTGTGACCTACCTTACTTTATCTCCACTATATGACCTAGGATACAACTATTGCCTCATATTTAAGTATTTGTGTCTTAGTTCAGATGACCAGCTGATCTTTCTCAGGAAAGAGAACAAGGAGCCTCTTCTGTGAGAGGTATATTCCTCCTGGTCCAATTTTCTATTGCCCACAAAAAGCACAGATTTGCCGTTTAGGACCCAAAGGGGTTAAGCAGAAAGTGATATTGTTATTGGGGACTGACCAAACAGGTCCCAAACCAGTTACTAAAACTATCAGTGGAGCATGAACTAAAAATACACAGTAATCCAATATACATTGCAAAAGCTCTAATAACATGGCCTGACTATACCAGATATTCCTGCTTCATTCAAACGCATGAGTAGGTACCACACAGAAACAGGAAGGGAGGAGTCACTAGTCATTACAAATCAAGCAAATTTGGAAAGTGTACTTGTGAGAGGTATTCCTATACATACCAACATTTTAATGGAGAATTAAAAGTTCCTTCAACATTCGATCAACTGATATTTATTAAATACACACTGTGTGTCAGTGACTGGCCAACTCCAGAAAGACAAAGTCCATTTGATTTGAAAATCAGGGATGACGGATGGCACAGACAAAACCATTTCAGCAGAGAGAGTACAGGAAAATTCAGAGCGAGATTGGGTTAAGGACAGCAAATAGGGACACAAAAGAGATAAATGTAACCTACTGCTTGTTTTCATTTTTAATGTGATACAATACAACCAAATTGACGATTTTAACTAATTTTTATATGTACAATTAAGTGACGCTAAGTATAAATGCAACCTCTTAAGAGATTTAGGAGAAGAACTGAAAAACCTACACATACAATCAGAGACAGAGAAAGCATGTGCGTTTGCCTGAGAGTGCAAAAACATGTGTGTGCACGCACGCATGTGTGTGCGTCCACATGCACATGCATATGGGCGCCCCTGCACACATGCTCATTTTAAAGCTGAGCCAGACAGCTTGTTTCTAGCCTCAGTGAAGAGGCCCAAAATGCAGGAGGGGTTGAAAACTAAATAAAAAGAGGAATTGATTGAAGGAATCCATTCTTGGAGAAGGAAGGAAGGAAGTGGACCAAGAGGAATTAGCTTTCTATAGAAGTCTTAGAGGTTATTAAAGCATAATGTCTCTGGGGAAAAAGAATACAATTTTGAAGTAGGACTTTATAGTATAGAGTACATGGAGTAAATAAAACTAAAATACTCATATTGTGAAAAACATTCCATACATAGAATGAAAAATGTATATGAAAAGTAAAGCTACATATCTTTCCAGACACAATGCAAAATGCCATTTATGGTATAGTATTTTTCCCTTATTGTTTGTATGAAACAACACTCATGGAAAAGCTTTTCTTATTGGATTGCACTAAAAATACATTCCCTTTGGTATGAGAATTTTCATCTTATGTTAACATCTTCACTGTCACTAGTAAAAAAACTATCTATCTTATAGTGGAATCTTCAGTCTGTTATGAAAATCAAAATTTGCTTGATTAAGAAGCATTTAATTTGTCATAGGAAGGATAAGGTATTTTAATTAAAGATAAAAAAAGAACCTCCCTACTGCACAGATTCAAAAGATGTATTTGGTCCCAAATAAAAAACAGAGAAATAAAAATGAAGCACTCCTTTTTTCATATAAAACTAGGTACTCACTTCCAAAGAATAGGATAAAGAGAGGGAAAATAGGAACTTTTTAGTGAAGAAACCCCAGCAAACACTACCTTATACAAGTGATCAAGATTAATATCAACAGGAGTAAGTCACTTTGATGCCATGCATCTCCAGACACAAGGTAAGCAGGAGGGACCTTCGCCTCTGTGATATTCATCCCCACCCCTTGCCACTCAGATCTAATAATGATTAAAAAAATGAATCAGGGCGCCTGGGTGGCTCAGTTGGTTAGGCGACTGCCTTCGGCTCAGGTCATGATCCTGGAGTCCCAGGATCGAGTCCCGCATCGGGCTCCCTGCTCAGCAGGGAGTCTGCTTCTCCCTCTGACCTTCCTCCCTCTCATGCTCTCTGTCTCTCATTAAAAAAAAAAAAAAAATGAATCAGAAAAAACTAAATTAAGGAATATTATTTTTTTTTAATTCCAGTTAGTTAACATATAGTGTATTATTAGTTTCCGGGCAGAATTTAGTGATTCATAGTTGCATACAACACGCAGAGCTG
The DNA here is from genome assembly GCF_002201575.2 of Neomonachus schauinslandi. Taxonomy (NCBI): domain Eukaryota; kingdom Metazoa; phylum Chordata; class Mammalia; order Carnivora; family Phocidae; genus Neomonachus; species Neomonachus schauinslandi. Next base: position 40,705,158 of record NC_058407.1, read on the forward strand.
ATGACATCAAGTGCCCTCCCTAATGCCCATCACCCAATTACCCCATCCCCCTCCCACCCTCCTCCCCTCCAGCAACCCTCAGTTCCCTAGTTAGGAGTCTCTTATGGTTTGCCACTCTCTCTGTTTTTATAAATTAAGGAATATTCTAAAACATAACGACCAGAACTCCTGAAAAATGTCAAGGTCATGCAAAAGACAAGGAAATACCAAAAAATTGTCACAAATCAGAGACTAAGAAGTCATGATGATTACATGTAATGTGGTAGCCTGGACTGGATCAATGGACAGAAAAAAGGACATCAGTGGAAAAAACTGTGAATTCCAAATAAATTCAGGAGTTTAGTTAATATCAATGTGCTAATACTAATTTCCTAGTTTTGACCAGTATTTATACCATGGCTAACCTTAAGGGAGATCAGTAAGGGTTTAAGGAAATGGTCTAGTCTCTTCACAACTTTCCTATAAATATAAAATTACTCCAAAAAAACAAAGTTTATTTAAAATTAAACTTATTTTTTTAATTATCTGAAAACCCTGATGTCTTTTTCTGAATTACCTCAGATTGAAATTAAACTATGGCCAAAACAGAAGCAATCAGTCCCCAGTTAAATTATGAGAACAAAATAAAAGGTTAATTTTGAAGTGTAGTTATAAAAATCTTGAATCAAAATTAGCAACATGAAATCTACTGTCTACACTGTAAAAACTATTGTTTATAGTTTCTTTCCCTCTGTTCTTGAGCTATTTTTGCCATTTTATTGGTTTTAGTTTTAAATGTCTTTCCAAATACATTACTTTATTAATTGACTCTATTCTTATGGATGCAGATTTTATACAAACTTGAGCCTAATTGCTATGCTAGTTGTACTCTTTAGAATGTGAAGACACCTTGAGCAAGAACTCTAATATGAAAAACATGTAAACAATATCCAAAACATAAAGACTATCACTTGATTCATCAAATAATAGCATTTATTTAATATTTCCACTCAATTCTAAAATATGTATTTCCTTTCAACAACCTTATTGAGATATAATTCATATACTATAAAACTCACCCATTTAAAATGTACAATTTAGTGGGTTTGGGTCTATTACTAGAGTTGTGCAACCATCACCATGATCTAATTTTAGAATATTTCTGTTATCCATAACAGAAACCCCATACCCCTTAGCAGCCACTGCTCACGCCCCACCCTACCCTCAGCCTGGCAACCACTGATCCACTTTCTATCTGTATAAATCTGCCTATTCTGGGCATTCCATGAGAAGGAAATCATACGACATGTGGTCCTTTGTGACGGACTTCTTTTAGCTGACATAATCCTTTCAAGATTCATCCATCTTGTAGCATACGTATATCAGCACTTCCTTTCTTTTAAGCCTGAATAATAACTCCACTGAGTGAATATACACATTTTATTTATCATTTGACAGACATCTGGGTTATTTCCAACTTGTGGCTATCAGGAATAATGCTGCTATGAACATGCATGTGTGGACACATATTTTCATTGCTCTCAGTTGTATACCTGGGAGTGCATTTGCTGCACCAAAGTTAAACATTTTGAAGAAATGCTAAGCTGTTTTCCAAACTGGCTGCACTATTTTACATTCCCTTCAGCAATATATGAGGTTTCCAATTTCTCTACATTCTCACCAACACTTCTCATTGTCTGTAACAAAACATGCATATTAATACTTAAATTTCTCTTAGTCTTTTTACTCCCTATTAAAATTGTTTGTGTTTTACCCTCCTTTCCATGGAGTCTCCTGTATTATCAAACAACTCTACAAAACAAATTTTAAATGAAACAAAATACACTAAATCCATAATCCATCTTAATCCTATTATTTTCTAAGTGTTTTACTTCATTCCCCTCTGACCTATTATCCTTTTTCCTTTCATTAATAATTACTTTAATATGACTTTTCAAAATATAAATTCCCACTGAAGTAATTCTTAGCAAAGCAATTAATGTGACATGCATTTATATGGATGATAGGAGCAAAATTAGTAATGTAGCCATGTTCATAGACCTCTCTCTTTCCAATAGAAGGTAATTGTGTGACTCGGTTTCTTACTGCTGCTCATGACCCAATGATGAATCATAAAATCAACTGGATGGGTCATAATTGAAATTATTAAGTAGAGGAAAAGAGGGGCAGAAAGGGAAGGGGTAGAGCAGAGTAGAATGGAATGGACTAATAGAAGTGTTAAAGGTCACTGCATTATTTTCTGACACTTTCCACTTATTACATGTGGTCAAGAAAGTTTGAAAGCCACTGCTGAAATCACAAGTTTGATTTTCCCTTACCTCTTCCCTTAAAAGAAGGAATTCTTTCCCAAACTAAAAGAATTGAAACAGAGAAGGGGATATTTTTAAAAGGTGGGTTGTGAAAAGGAATTTGGGGAATTTGGAGAAAAGAGCTGTAAAAGAAAAGGGAAGTTGAACAAATGCTGATTGTGAGCTATGGTTTCAGGTTCTTTTAATGTCTGTTGAAGATCAAAGCAAGTAAAAAGTAGAATATATTTTTAATTATTTTGCGCTACACACTTTGTTTCATGCCATGCTGTTCTGATACTAAGTAATGAGTTAAGTGTTATTAAGGGCTATATAATATGGGCATACTTATAAATATATGCTCACTTATGTAAGCAACCATTTATTATGGTTGGAAAAGATGACACAATAGCTTTCTATGGAAAAAGAATTTGTCTTTTTCAAAGATGACAGTAGCTTATAGTTAAGAGCATAAACTTTAGAGTCAAGCAGACTTTAGATAATCTCAACTTTACTTCTGATTATATATGGTACACTAGGAAAATTATTCAACCTCTATAAGACTCAACTTTCTTCTGGAAACCCATTAGGCTGTTTGTAAAAATTAAAACATTATAAAGTATATTTTTTAAATTAGGTATAATATCCTAGGACCAAGGACATAGTAAGCAATCAATTAAACCAAAGTTATTTTTATTTAAATAATTGTATGTCTTAAAAATATTTTAAAGCAGATAATCCAAAGATATAGTCAATTTTAATCAAGAGAAAATAATTGGTACAAATGAAAACATCACTGATGTAAGGAATCAGACAAAGACAAGCACCATTCAATGAGTCCATCATTACTGCCAGTTCACATAACTATATTCATTGTAATTTTTTAAATTGAGATGTGACAAATAAAAAAAAGCTACACCATTCTTTGTGTTCCAATTGCCAATAATGAAAGGTAATTTAAGCTGTAATCAACTATGTAGCAGTCCACTAACAGCACAGAAAGACTCCAAGTGCATACCAGCCAGGTAAAATTATTTAGCAGCATAATATATACAGGAATAGGATAATGAAAATTCAATTATTACTCATGCATTTTTTTATAACACTGATTAAACTATACCAAATCTCTGAAGAAAAGTAGACCGACATAAACACTATTTGTTAAATGTGAAGCAATTGGGGAAAATGGAGATCAAACGATTTGATCAAGAATGTCTCGGAAATCAAGTGCAAAACAAAAAATTCAAACTGCTCTGAACTCATGGTCCTGTTTTAACTTGGCTAAGTCCTTTCTAGTCAGCTCATCTAGAAAATGTCACTGACCAAGGTCCTCTAATGCTTGTTCACACAAGGGAATTATATAATGTTAGAGAGATTCCACAGTGACCCATAATCATCCCAGGGTTCTACCAAGAGTATAATTTCCGAGACATCTCTAAATTATCTAGCAAGTTGCATATTCCAATGGTGTATGATTGTAAATAATTCATAGATATTTTGACCAAAAGTAAATCTGCAACAAAAACACCACCTAGCCTGCTGTCTAGTACGTATCAGACCATGTCTACTGAGGCAACAAATCAGGCACAATATCTACTGTCTTAAGTAACCACACCTATTTCATTTCATTCTCTAATAAAATTTTTCCCCAATTTTATTTTTTTTAAAGATTTTATTCATTTATTTGACAGAGAGAGACACAGCAAGAGAGGGAACACAAGCAGGGGGAGTGGGAGAGGGAGAAGCAGGCTTCCCGTGGAGCAGGGAGCCCAATGCGGGGCTCGATCCCAGGACCCAGGGATCATGACCTGAGCTGAAGGCAGACACTTAACTACTGAGCCACCCAGGCGCCCAAATTTTTCCCAAATTCTAAAACAAAGATTATTTCTTTAATTTTCAGAAAAAAAACACAAATATCCACTGCTTATGCACAAAGGTTTGTATTAAATATTAGAGCCTCATGCATTTAAAAAGAGGTAAAGGCATAAAGGGACTATTAGTTCAAAATAATACTTACAGAAGAAAATAAAGAAGGATAAAGAGAAAAACAAATTAAAGTTAATTGGATACCACCAGAGAATGTTAAGATACCAAATTATTTCTCTGAAAATTAATGATTAGAGAGGAAAATTAAAATTTATGCTGTTCTTGTTTAAATTGTATTTCACGGTAACCATGATGCAAGTTCTACGTGGAGGAATTCTACCTACTACATGCAAACAGAATGGAGTAATTAGACTGTCACCATTTTTAAAAATCTAATTAACTGATTCATGCAATACTCCTCAATGAATGCTAAAACTATTAGGTGCAAAGTTGATAGGAAAGTTTATAAGGAAGATATAGGGTTGTCACCTGTCACCCTCTGAACCCAACCTGAGCATCTTTAAAAGTGAAACAACCACACATTGTTTACCACCTATATGATGAAATGTGAAATACACAGCACTGCTTAATTACGAACTATTATTGCAAAAAAAGTAAACCTTTCTATCTAATTTCCAGTCTATAAGGGAACATGAAGAATAGAGAAAAATACCTGGACAAAGGAGCAGTCAGAAACCTAAACCCCAAAATGTGGGACTTTCTACAGGACAATTGACTGACTGCTTCCACAAAACAACAGAATGGGAGAAAGAGAAGAAGGGGTGAAGAGAAGTAAAGAGGAATGAAGAAGGATCGAAGGAAAGAAGGATGGAAGGAAGGAGAGAATAGGAGGGTGGGAAGAGGTTGATTTTTAGATTAAAAGAACCCAAAAGACTTAACACAGACAAAGGACATAACCAAATACAATGAATGGATCTCATTTGGAACCTGATTTGAAGAAACCAACTGCTTAAAACACACATTTTTTCTAGATAAATAAATGTGAATTTGCTATGAACTGAGAATGACTTAAGTATTGCTCATTTTATTTGAAGGAACAACTGAATTGCATTTAGTGGTCTAATAATGATGAAGTGATAGCTCTAAGTGCTATATAGCTCTCAGCTCACTACAGTAAAGATGGGAAGCTCCAAAAGGGAGGAAACTTGTTTATTTTATTCACTTCTGTATCCTCAATGCCTAACAGTGCCCACACACTGAGCACTTAGGATTTACTGAATGACTCTATCTAGGATAGAGTAAGAGGGCATCTCAGAAGCCCGAGAGTGTAACAAGTCAACAATAGGAAATACCAGAAAGCTTTCAAGAACACCAAAATTGCTTAAAGTAACTGGAATTTCACACACATTTGGTAGAAGAATGAGATGTAGCCAAAGTAATAAGGAGGAAGCAAATCATGCTATGAACTTTCTATTTTACCCTATTGGCAAAGGACAGTCATTGAAAGGGTTTGACTACACATAAATTAGAATGAGTTTGAAACTTTGGCCACATAATTCCTCATTTTGGAGGGTGGTCTTGTGCATTGTAGGATGTTTGGCAACATCCCTAGCCTCTCCCAACTAGATGCCAGTAACAACCCCCAGTTGTGATAACCAGATATGTCACCAGACATTGCCAAATTTCACCTGGGGGGCAAAATTCTCCCAGTTAAGAATGACTACACTAGAAATTTTATGAATCAGAGGGTAACTCAAGTCAGGGAAAGAGATTAGAATGCTACCACAAAAGAGGAAGTAATAGGTACCGGAATTAATGCAGTAGCATGGGGAATGGAAGGAAAAACACAGATTTGAGTAACATTTGAGAAGTAAACACAACCTGACCAATCAACGGTAATGCCCAGCTATCTTGCTTCAGCAACTGGATGGTGGGGCTTATCAATCAAACAAGGCCCATGGATGAGAGTGGGTTCATTTATTCATGCAGCCAACAAGCATTTAACCATTCTCTAGGTGCTAATGTGGTGAACAAGAAAACCAACACCCTTCTCCCGTGGAACTTAGATGCTAATAGAGGCAGGCAAGTGAACAAATGCAGGAATAACACAACTTCTGAGAGGTAACCTCTATGAAGGGACAATGCTTGCGGAAATGTTTAAGGAAACTGAAGCTAGAGACAGAGAGATTATTAGCATCATATGGTGATTTCATCATGTAGCCTTGGAACTGGAAGATGTGAAATTTGATGCCAATTCTACTTTTAATTGGTTGTGCCATTTGGCCTAAGTCTCAGTTTCCCCAATTATGACAGGAGGATAATAATAGATAATAACAATTATTTAATAGGATCATTAGGAGTTAACAGGAAATAACATATTTGTATTTCTGTGTCCATGTGCGTGCGCCCATGTATGTGGGTGCATGTAAGGTAGTGCATTGTCTGGTATACAAAAAGCACTCAGTAGTAACAATTATTACAACCACTCAGTGGTATGGGCTGGGGTGGGGGGAAGATGATGGATAGTGTTTAAAAGCCTTTCCCAAAGCCATTAAGCACTTAGGCTTTTCATGCTTCATGCCTTCATTCAACAAGTTTTCATCACGTGCCCACTCTGTGGTTGATACTGTTCTAGGAGCCAGGGACCCCACAGTGAACAAGACAGACAAGGTTCCAGGCTTCAGAACCAAAGCTGTTACTGGCAGCTTCATCATTCTCAACAGCTGGGTCTTTTCACTTCACAGCCTGTCTGGGCGGCTCCTTGATGTAAAATCAGCAAAATTCCCAGCATGACCTCAGAGCAGTCCATTTCAAGGGTGACATAGAATAGCTAAAAAGCTACACCAGGGTCTGGGGGTACAGAGAAAACTAGACAGCTGTTTCACCCTCCCCAATCTACAATGACACTAAGTTTAAGGCTGTTTGAAAGAGAAATGGCTTGGCTCCATAGAAAGCAATTCCAGTCAATAATGGCAGCCAAGCTGGAATCTTGCTAAAACTGCATCCTGAGGCCAGTTGTGATCTAAATAATGACACTTACATCTCCTACATGGGAGCAAGAGGGAAGAACAGCTGAGAGTACAGAACAGAATAGTGGTACAAACATTTTTGAACCAATGGGTTCCAGGAGATGGAGGGTTGCTAACTGCCATCCAGGGCCCCTTGTGAATGATTGCTGTGTCAAGATCTGCTTAGTCAGTAGTTCTCAACCTTGGTCATGCATCAGAGTCATTTGGACAAGTCTTAAAAATAGCCAGGCCTAGGCCTTACACCCCCAGAGATTCTGATTTAATTGGACTGGGTGGGGTCTGGGAATTGGCACTTTTATCAAGTCCCGCAGGTGATTCTCAAGTTTGTAAACTTTTATGTGAACCACTGGTCAGAGTAAATAAATACTGAGTATAATTTAAACTGAAATGTCTGCAACAAGGACAAGATATAAAAAAGTCAAGTTAATTAGAAGAAAAATTAGAAGTTATATTTTATCCAATCCTCTCTGGGTCTTCTTCAAATTTGGGTCTTTGGCCTAAGAGTACTGATGACTAAACTAACCATCCAAATTCATTAACAAAAATTCATAGTAAACTAATAACTATTTTTAAGAAGCTGCCTTAGTTTATTTATAACACATACCAAAAATAACTGTAAATAAGTTATAATAAATAAGCATAAATAAATGAACATAAATAAGAAATGGAAATCCAGTTTTTAAACTTCTTGAGAATAACCCTACCCCTTGAAACTTAATTTCTTTTCTTGATCTCTATCATCTCTCTACCACACTGTCTGGTAAACTGGATACCAGGTTCTAATTTAATATACAATAAGTGCTCTGTATTATAGGATAATGTTACCAAAAGCAGTCAATTAAAATACATAAATCAATATATTATAATAAGGACTGATAAAAATTGAACCAAAAAAAAAATAAGGAAAAGAAGTTGTTATTTTTAAATTGACCAAAAATAAATCAGATATAAATTTCAGAGGCATTATTTTTCTGACAAAACTGCATGAAAACATTTACAAGACATTGTTCATTTCTGATTCACTCAAAAAATGGTCATTTCAATTCCCAAGGATTCATACTGAATTTGCATTATATTTCAGCAAGTAACTGCCCATTGTGGAATTTGATACCAAGTGTAGTTGTAAAGATGGCGTCATTAAGCATAAGAGATGTCTGAATGGAAACTACTTTGAGATAAATATCAGGAAAGAGCTTAATGTTATGGCAATTTTTGCTATCTATCCAACTTTATATATGGATAACAAGCACTCTGTGTATTACTCTGAAATTATGATCATAGAGAAAAATAAGCTGATTAGTCACTAAAACCGTAGATGACCAAATTAATATATTACTCAAAAGACCATATTTAAAGGTGATTTCACATAAAAAATAGCCACCAGCCCTAACAACAATTGATCTCAAGGCCCAATATTATTTTGACATCAATTATTGACCTTAAAAGAGAATATATATGAGATACAAAGGATTTTGTCTCAGCTAGCAACATAATATTCTACAGTCCCACTTGCTGCCAAATAGTATTAAATGATAATTATGTGATACTGTAATGCTTTACATAGTGTTGTGCAGTTTATATAAGAATAAGATACTATGAAGCGACAGACAGTGGAAATCGAAGCTCAGAAGTGCTAAGTAACTCACCTAAAGATGTTTAGTTAGGAAAAGGTAAAGATGAAATTCAAAGCCAGATTTTCTTGGCTCCAAATATAAAGGTTTTAGTTTTCTAAACTGTGCCACTGTACCTGTTAAAGAATATCCCGAACTATTTTTCTAGCAAAAAGGCCAGAGAAATATCTTTCCTTATTCTATGGGATAGAAAACATTTCTCTCTAGGGGCGCCTGGGTGGCTCAGTCGGTTAAGCGGCTGCGTTCAGCTCAGGTCATGATCCCAGGGTCCTAGGATGGAGCCCTGTGTCGGGCTCCCTGCTAAGCAGAAAGCCTGCTTCTCCCTCCCCCTCTGCCTGCCGCTCTACCTACTTGTGCTCTCTCTCTGTCAAATAAATAAAAATCTTTAATTAAAAAAAAAACACACTTCTCTCTCAATTATGGGACCAGAAAGACAACTTTATTTTTTTTTTTCCTAAGAGGGAAAGTGGGCAGATTTGTCATAAAAATGACAGAATTCTTTAAGAAACACCATTTTAAATCAATTTGCATCATGCTTCAGTCATAACTGTCCATGCAAATATAAGGAACAAACTCTTCAAAAGCACTCAAAAAATGTCATCATCAAATCCTTGTTTCCTAAGTTTACTGAGCTGGAATCTTACAAGTATTCAGGTTACCCCCAAATTCCCCAAAACACATAAATAATTACCTTTACACATCATCCATAGTAGAACCTATCTTCTACTAATTTAAATTATCCTAGACCTGGCACAAATTAGGTACTTGTGTATCTTTATTAAGCTGTTATTCTCATTACACGTGTTTGTGTCCAACATATAAGTTCACATTTTTATTAACATTTAACTAGTCTAACCCCTCCCTTATATTAGAAACTCATAAGGGCAGTGCCGCACCTTTTTCTGTTAATATTTACATCCCCAGAACAGAACATGCTACCTAGCACACAGTTGGCCCTCAGTCCTATTGCTAAAGACTACAGAATATATAGTTCTTAGAACAGTGGAAGAGCTTCAGACCTGTAGTAAGCACCCTAAGCCTTGGCTGTCATTGTTGGTATTTGTTGAACAAATGAGTAAATCGTTGGCAACCTCACCACAATCTAATGTAGTAGGTAAGGAAGCTTTTAGTCTAGATTCTACAAGGGTCTTTTTTAAAACTAAGAGAAATAATATAAGTTGACCAAAAATACTTGGCAAGAAAGTATTCTGTAATGCCAACTCACAGGGCTTAAATGAATCAGAGTAGGGTCTGATTAAAAGAAGGGAGACATATCTAATCTTGGCAGTTCCTAAAATATGAATCAAATCAGAAACTTGAGACCAGAAGGAGCAAAGCAGCCTCCTGAGCTTTCAGTCCTGACGAGCATCCAATTCCTTTATTCAGCGTGGCAGACTGTGTTTTTCAAAGACAGTGGCAACAGTATCTTCCTTCCAGCATGTTCTTCTGCAATGTGACCTACTCACACTTAAACCAGCCGGTGATGTCTACTACCCCTTCCCTGCAATCTGAGCCGGCCTTAATCGTTTTTCTGACTAAAAGAATATGGCAGAAGTGAAGTTCTGGGACTTATAAGACCAGAGGAAAAAGTCATGGAGCTTCTACCTGGACTTTTTGGAACCATCCAGCTGAGCCCAGTCAACTCACAGAACCATGACAGATCATTAATAAATGGTTAATTATTTGTTGCTAAGGTTGGTAACAATTTATTACACAGCAACAGACAATGAAAATTCAGGCAAAACACATGCATGTGACCCTTACTATGTGCAGACACTGTGCCGGCTTATGTACTACAAAACTATTTTGGGCAAGGATGGAATTCAGAGCTACCATAGGTATTAACTAAAAGTGTCTGATGGCCCAGGTAACCATGATCCTCTTATTCTGGCCTCTTGCAACCTAGCAGATGTGTTGCTTATTTCCAGGTGACTATTCTATAACTTATCTGGACCCTCTGCCTGGAATGCTCAGCCCATCCCAGCCCCTTCATTCAGCTGACCACCACTCGGTCTCAGACTTAGTTCTCCTCTTTTACTTACACACTCACAACATCCTGTCCTTCTCCACTGTAGTATTTATTGCACTTCTAGTTAATGAATTATCTGTGTGATTATTAGCTTACTATTTATCCTAATCAACAACGAACTCCATGAGAAATGAGGCCAGGCGCTTATTTATTATAGTATCTTAAAGATACTGTAATATGACACAGTACTCTGCATATGTTGAGATGTCCCAGCCACAGGCCATCGGGAGAAAGATGGCTTTTCTCAAATCCAAGGCCTCCTTACTTTGTTTTTCCCAAAGATGGCAAGTATAGTTTCCAAAGAGCTCTGAAAGTTCTAACAAGAGGACAGGCTGGCTCAGGTAGGTAAGTCTTTGTACAGTGAAGTATGGCTTGGTGACAACAGATCTGTAATACAGTGGCCATCATCAACTTCCTCCTTGCGTGCTGCCTCAAGACCTCAGATATTCAAATGAGTTACAACTTTACTCTAATGGATAAGTGCGCAGTCTCTGGAATCAGACAAAATCAGACAGATCTACAGACACGTTCTACTTCTACAAATTACTAGCTGTGTCCTATCAGGCAATTTATTTCTCTGAGCCTCATTCTCCAACACACACACAAACAAAATGGAGATAATATATTTTCATGAAATTATGAAAAATTGAATAAAATAATGTATGGATAACTCTTGACATGTAGTGCCAGTAGGATATTCAATGAAATCATTTCCCTCTCTTTTGGAAAGTTTACCCAACATTCTACAATGTTTCATAAAGGATATCATGCTGCAATCCACCATGAAAATTAAAGTAAAAATGTACATCAGCTTCTCTTAAGATGAGAGTACCGCTTACCGAATTTTTATCTATTTAACTGTAAGTCATCCACTAAAAATGTAAAGGAAACATTTGTACAGCCATATGTTTGAGATGCAGGTAGATGAGGTAACACCAGGCTAGCTGGAGGCTCCCTTCTGCACTATTCTCAAGAGACATCAATTTTTGCCTATGCATTTTCAAGCTGAACCCAGGATTACTCTTTATGTTTGAAATTGCAGTTTGGAGAAGCAGCTTAAATTCCAGAGACGAAAGAAAGAATACTGCATACTTCACACTAATTACAAACCTGAGGAAAAAGAGTGACAGCCTCATTGTCAATGTCTCAGAACCTGGAATTGACACATACTCCAAGAAGCTAAGTCATCCTCATCTCCCTTCTATTACTACCACTTGGCACAATCATATGAGAAAAATGCTAATGAGGCAGATACAGAAGGTGTCAGGAAGAAAAAGTGTGTAACTTTGATTTGAGTATTACCCAAGCTCTACAAGTTCATCGAAATGTTTCTCTACACTTACAGCTCTTGTCACTCAGTATCTATTATTTTTGACTATTTACCTAAGTCAACCTAAAGCTTAAAAATAGATTTGAAAAATTTTACAATAAGAACATTTAAAATGGAATAAGAGCGTTAAGATACAGATTTCTGGAAGAGAGATCAGAAACCATTTAAAGGAAGGGAACAAGGATACTGGGAAAATGGTATGACAGTTCTGCAACTGAAGATCAAATGTAGCACTCAACTAAAATTTTGTGATGGATTTCACAGGACTCTTTGCAAGCAAGTTCATTTGAGAGGCAGATTTTGTTGGCACTGAGTCCTAGGAAGAATGCATTTTGTGGGCCCTTATATGTAAGGGAGTTGTTGAAAATAAGATGAAAAATAACTTTTTAATATAGGATTGCAAAACTATCTTTTTTGGCCATTTCTTATAACAATGTTTGATGAAGACTAAAGACAAAACAGTAAGTAATTTCATGAAGCTTAAATAATATGTTGCTTTCCTGAAGATAGAACCTGGTGAAGAATTTAGGGAAAGCAATGAAATAGTCTCTTTAGGTACTTTTGACCTGTGGTTCTAAGACATTAAGAATTTCTACTGAGTAAAATTGGGGGTAGGAGGAGAAAAGAACACAAGTGGAAGGGGTTGCCAAGTGTTACTTTTGGCAGAGATAAATATTTTTATGTCGATCATGATCATTTAAAAAAGAAAAGCTATTTAGGGCACCTGGGTGGCTCAGTCGTTAAGCATCTGTCTTCGGCTCAGGTCATGATCCCAGGGTTCTGGGATCGAGCCCCGCATCAGGCTCCCTGCTTAACGGGAAGCCTGCTTATCCCTCTCCCACTCCCCCTGCTTGTGTTCCCTCTCTCACTGTGTCTCTGTCAAATAAATAAATAAAATCTTAAAAAGAAAAAAAAAATTCATAAAATTTACTAAAGGACTAACCCTTTAACTTAATATTCCTACTTTTTTTTCTTTTGCTATTCAAATAGCTTTTTTTTTAAATTTTTTTTAAAGATTTTATTTATTTATTTGACAGAGAGAGAGACAGCAAGAGAGGGAACACAAGCAGGGAGAGTGGGAGAGGGAGAAGCAGGCCTCCCGCTGAGCAGGGAGCCGGATGGGGGGCTCGATCCCAGGACCCTGGGACTATGACCTGAGCCGAAGGCAGACGCTTAATGACTGAGCCACCCAGGCGCCCCAATTTTATGAAATGTTTGGTAGATCACTACATAGTTCTAACATGTGTTTTTCCTATTTGCCACAACCAGTAAAAGTTTTGCTACAGAATAGCACCAGAACACAGGCATTTGGGGATCAGCGCCTCAGATAATTTTTATTTTATTTTATTATGTTCATCATTAGTTTTGATGTAGCATTCAATGATTCACTAGCTGCATCTAACACCCAGTGCTCATCACAATGCGTGCCCTCCTTAATACCCATCACCATCCCCCCACATCCCCCTCTGAAACCCTCAGTTTGTTTTCTGGGGTCCATAGTCTCTCATGGTTCATCTCCCTCTCTGATTTCTCCCCCTTCAGATTTCCCTCCCTTCACCTATGGTCCTCCGTGCTATTGCTTATGTTTCACATATGAGTGAAAACATATGATAATCGTCTTTCTCTGCTTCACTTACTTAACATAATGCCCTCCAGTTCCAGCCATGTCGATGCAAATGGTAGGTATTCATCCTTTCTGATGACTGAATAATATTACATTGTATATATGTACCACATTCTTCTTTACCCATTCATCTGTTGATGTTGGCTCCTTCCACAGTTTGGCTATTGTGGATATTGCTGCTATGAACATTGGGGTGCATGTGCCCCTTCTTTTCACTACATCCTTGGGGTAAATACCTAGTAGTGCAATTGCTGGGTCGTAGGGTAGTTCTATTTTTAATGTGTTGCCAAACCTCCATACTGTTTTCTAAAATCATGGTCAGCTTCATGGATAAGTGGCCTGGGCAGTCTCATAGGGGCCTGCCCTCAGAAATATTGCCTAAAATACCGTGGGTATCATGTATGTTTCAAAGTAACCTACCCTGCATTAAGTTCAGGATTTAGTTTCTAGTGAGTATCCAAAGTACAAACATAAAATTGCCCACTGGAAAGAGAGGGAAAGCCTTCAGAAACAGGCAGGCATTTTACGTGAAAACTGCAACATCTGATTCCACCCAGATGTCACTTCAGCTCTCAAGAGGCTGTTGAGATGCCTTAAGAGAGAAGGCCAAAGTTTTTCTAAAGGAATAAAAGTGTGAGTCGCTCAAGGGATGGGCCCAGTACTAAGCTGAGCCTACACAGTTCTGTACCAGAGAACAAAAACAAACATTGAGTTGGGCCAGGAAAATGTTAACATCCTTTATAATCACTCCTCTAGCACACAAGACCACCTCTTGAAAGGCCTGCCAGAATGAATGAACCCCAGAAGCGATACTCAAGTTGTCTTCCCAGCTGCACTATGTTCAATCTTGTCCATGTGAATTTGGACCATGTATATGCCAGAAAGAATAACCTACTCTTGGCATAGTTGAAGTAAAAATGTTTTTCCTGACAATAACTAATCAAAGTGTGGCATGGCTTTAGAACAAAATCGATATGGATTTAATCCCAGTGGCTTCGGACACTCAAGAGCCATATGACCTCAAGTAAGGAGTCCTACTTAATCTCCATAAGCCTCAGTTTCCTCTTCCTATAAAATGGGTATAGGATGACTCTGGTGACTAGGTAGAAAGTTCAATATCATGGCTAAGAGCAGGAACTCAAGAGTAATACCGGTCCTGCCTCTTACTTTGTCAGGTCATTTTATCTCTATGTCATGGGGTGCCTATTCATTAAGTCCAAAAGACATGGCATTATAACTCTTACTAACTCCCACTGCACTGGGAATATGTCCCAACATGGTCACTGTTCCAAAGCCACAGGGAACACCCTGGCTGGCACAGATCCCTCATCGTTAGCCTTTCTTCAGATACTGAATAGCACACCTGTGTCTGCTGCCCCCAGTTTTCTCATTCTGCAGCACCCAAAGAGCACAATATCTTTTAGGACCCTGACCTCAAACAAATTACTTAGCCCCACACACATCCACTCTGATGAAATAGGGTGTCCCTGACTTGGCCTGGGCTGAGTCAGGTTCTAGCATGTGACCTCCTTCACTGTGAATACATTAATAGGTATGGATTTATATTCTTGTGGGATTTAGATGTTACATTAAAATTATCCATGCTTGCCCACACTAGAGTATAAATTCCTTGAGGACAAGGGCAGTGGCCTGTTCATCAGCTTTGTCCCACCCCTGCTCATCATACAGCACACCTACCTCTCATGGTCTATAGATTAAATGAAACAATGTCTAAAAAAATATCTAGTAAAGAACTCAACCCAGAGTAGATTCTCAATAACTATTAGTGACCCTCAAATTATATCTTCCTTTTCCTTTCCACCAAGTAAGGCTGGGCAAAGCATTTAGCCATTTATTTTCGTGTTAAGTATTTTACTTGACTCTTATCTTTGAACATCAAGTTATGTATGATACATATGTGAGTATTTCAGTTCTGCAATGTTGTTTTGTTTTTCAATTCAAGCCTAAAGGTCATCACTAGGACAATGGTTTCCAAATACTAGTTGCTTGATAAATCGTTGATGGATGAATGAATGCATGAATGATTAAGGACTTTTCAATCTGCTTTATCATCTCCTCTCCCAAACATTGTAGATGTAATTAAGAACTTAGAGCAAACCAGTATTTCTAAACTCATAAAGACCAAAGCACACATACATAAATGTTTAAGTCCAAGTCTTATTCACATTCCCACTCATAGAGGCAAGTGCCCTTTGTTTTCAAGAACTCCTGAGAGTAACCGACATAGAATCTTCCAGGGTTTATGCAAAATTAAGATTGAGCTTCTTTTTTTTTTTTTTTTTTAAGATTTTATTTATTTATTTGACAGAAAGAAAGAGACAACGAGAGAGGGAACACAAGCAGGGGGAATGGGAGAGGGAGAAGCAGGCCTCCTGCTGAGCAGGGAGCCCTATGCGGGCCCAATCCCAGGACCCTGGGATCATGACCTGAGCCGAAGGCAGACGCTTAAAGACTGAGCCACCTAGGCGCACCTAAGATTGAACTTCTATGGTGCAATAAGAGAGGAGACTTTTGGTTTGCAATATACTGCAATGTAGAGAGTTAAGAGTCTCTGGCACTCTATCATCTTCATTTAAAAGCTCAGCTTAACAAACCTGTCCATTTAAATATATTTCACCAACAGTAAGTTATTACAACTTTATATAAAGTCCTGATAAATTAAAAATATCATATATATATGAATAGAATCTCAAAAGAGCTATGTACAAGTATGCTAATACTAATCAGTTTCTCTGTAAAATGAAAATGTAAAATGGAGTAGTTCCAAAAATTTTATATAGCATAGATTATCATATGTAAGTACTACACAGATAAAGATTTTCTGAAACATATTTTTAACCTCATATGTATTCTGTCACAAAGCTCCAATTTCATAATGCTTAATTATCTTATAAAATACTGTAAAACTTAGTAATGGGTGGTTTTTCACATACAAAAAATTCCTTTTAGCAGACATCAGCTAGCCAGAAAATGAATTTATGCTGAAGACGGTTTCTCTCTCTCCTCTCTTCCTCTCTCTCTCTCTCTCTTCACTTCTTTCCTCCTCTTAGAATTTTGGGTATTTTTAAATGAAATACTCAGTAATTCAAAATGAAAAACAGTGATTACTAAATTGCCTGGAAGAAACAGAAAACAATATTCAAGGTGATGTCTCCAACTTACAGGCTTTCCCCAGGCTATGCCTAAAAGAGGGGAGAGAAACCAAAATGTTTTTCCACTTCTGCTTTTCCCACAGCCCCAAGAAGACCTCCTGGCAAATCTGTCACATTTAATCTTATCTTACATTCCTGGATGCCCTTTACTAACCTCTTATTTGGTTTTCAGCTGACAAGCTGAAGAGCACATCTGCAGTTTCTCGTTTTGATTGTAATCTTTTTAACTCCAGTCTTCACTAGAGATTCTATTGTCCAATAATCTCCCCACTTGAACCCATCTGACTGACACAGATTGCAAAGTAGCAAGCGGGACCGCACATTCACCAACCACCTCTGGTCCCTTCCCTCCTTTTCTCTCAATGGCCAAGTCCCTCAAGACCCAGGGATGCAGAGTCAAACTGTCATAGACCTACATTTTAAGAACGCTGAAGCTGGGAGAGAATGTGTACCTTTGCCCACAATCAGATGTCTAGCAAGTACTAGAAAGAGGAGCTGATCTCAGGGCTCCTTGATTCCAGTAGTCCCTACTCTTAACCATTTTTGCAATATTTCCTTTATTTTAAAATACATGTGAAATAGGAATTACATTTATTCTGTATACCCCTTGAAATCCGGACTTAACAATCAAACTAGTTTTTAGAATACAGTAAATATTTACTCAAGTAGAAGTCACCAGGCCATCTGTGAGAATTCCTGTTTGGATAAGAGACTAGTATCTTAATCCTGAAAGATACTAGTCTCTTTAAAAGATGTGATTCTTTATATTTGCAAATGACATATCCCATAAAGTGCTAGTAACCAAAATATATATAGAACTTATACAACTCAACACCAAAAAAAACCCAAATAATCCAATTGAAAAATGGGCAGAAAACACAAAAAGACATTTCTCCAAGGAAGACATGCAGATGGCCAACAGACACATGAAAAGATGATCACTCATCTTCAGGGAAATGCAAATCAAAATCAAAATGAGGTATCACCTCACACCTGTCAGAATGGCTAAAGTCAAAAACACAAGAAACAACAAGTGTTGGTGAGGATGTGGACAAAGGAGAACCCTTTTGCACTATCAGTGGGAATGCAAACTGGTGCAGTCACTGTGGAAAAGAGTATGGAGTTTCCAAATACATACATACATACATACATACATACAAGAGCTTCCATATGATCTAGTAATTCCACTACTGGGTATTTACCCAAAGAATACAAAAACACTAGAAAAGATATATGCATCCCTATGTTTACTGCAGTCTTATTTACAACAGCTAAGGTATGGAAGCAACCCAAGTGTCCATTGAAAGATGAATGGATAACAAAGATGGCATATACATGCAAGGGAGTATTACTCAGCCAGAAAAAAGAATAAAATCTTGCCATTTGCAACAACATGGATGGAGCTATAGTGTATTATGCTAAGTGAAATAAGTCAGAGAAAGACACATATTATGATTTTGTTCATTTGTGGAATTTAAGGAACAAAACAAATGAACAACAACAAAAAAGAGGTAAACAGACTCTTAAATATAGAGAAAAGCCAATGGTTACGAGAGGGAAGGTGAGTAGGAGGGACAGGTGAAATAGGTGAAGGGGGTTAAGAGTATACTTATCATGATGAGCACTGAGTAATATATAGAATTGTGGAACCACTAAATTGTACACTTGAAACTAATATGCTGTATGCTAACTATACTGGAATTAAAAAATAAGTATTTAATTCTTTAAAAATCCATATCTGAGGCAAATATTTCAGAATCAGGCTTAAATGGAAGGTACAGTTCCAAGGGAAAAGAAAAGGTAGGGAAGGAGGGAAAGAAAACACAAGGAGCGGTGGGGCAGGGAGAGGGGGCATTACAAAGCTTCACAAGAAAATACAGCCAGTGGCTCAAGCATGGTAAGGAGATGTCCTCAAACATGGATACCATGTGGAAACACAGCACCTTGGGTCAGTCAGTTAGGAGAGCATTTTGTCTACACAGTTCTTCCAGCCACTTTTCTCTCATTGGTCAGAGTCAGCCCCAAGTCATAATAACCCTCTAATATTTCCCATTTTCTTTATCCTGACCCCTGCCTAACTGTTGGAACAGAAGCCAGACCCTATGAACTGTTTGGACAGGACCTCTTCTAAGCCTGGAAGTTTTAACAGGACCCTCCATGAGTCCTGTTAGTCTGGACCTAGAGGTTGCACCTGGGTGTCAGAGGTGCTGTGGCCAGACCTCACCACAGCAGAGGATGCACTGTGAGATAAAGCAGTGACAATGTGGTGAGGCCTTCCATTATGCAAGTTACCAAGGCCCAGCGAGGCACAGAGCTGGGTCCAATACAGCTGCTTAGACAGAGATTCTTATGCTCCCTCGACTTCTACCCAAGTATTTAAATCAAAACCCTGATTTGTAACTGTCACCCTACTTTTTCCCCTAAACATCTCCATATTTTCCAACATGTCCATAAGACTCTTGGCTTCAAGTTTGCAAATTCTGGTTTAAACGAAGTGTGATCCCAAAGGGTACCATCCTATACATCTTCAACTTGAACATCAGTAAGAGAGATTTGGTCTGAATTTTCTTCTTCTGAAGTTAGGAAAAACACACTGGGACTTATCCTACATGACATATCCCTTTAACGTAGCTGCAGCATCTGGTCTTCACCTGGCTGCCAGATCTAATGCAATGACCTAATAGGAGGGCTGTGGGCTAAAGCCTTACATTCCCTCTTCCACATTTCTTTGTTGGGCAAACTGTATTCATATTTCTCTACAAAGTTTCAGTTGACTTCCAGGCTGCTGATTTTAACATTAGTCTTTACTTGAGCGGGCTCCCAGTAGGATAATTGGCAAGATATGAAAATATTCTTTATCCTACTTGAGGAAACATCTTTATTATCTAAATTGACAATAGATGGAAAATACTGGGGAAAAAATCTTTTTTCCAGGGGCACCTGGGTGGCTCAGTCGTTAAGCATCTGCCTTCGGCTCAGGTCATGATCCCAGGGTCCTGGGATCGAGCCCCGCATCGGGCTCCCTGATCAGAGGGAAGCCTGCTTCTCCCTCTCCCACTCGCCCTGCTTGTGTTCCCTCTCTCGCTGTGTCTCTCGCTGTCAAATAAATAAATAAAAATCTTTAAAAAAAAAAATCTTTTTTCCAAATCCTAAGTTATTTTCAATTGGAAATGATGCCATTTGTTAAAAGACATAGGAAAGTCCAAGAATCTCTTATATGATCCAGATACATCTTTAAGACAGCCACAGGTGGGTGGTCCCTTGCCTTGTGGCTGAAGTTACAATTTGCATAGTTTGCCATTGTTTGCAATCTACCTTCATAATAGACTCCTGGTGAACTCCAAGTTTGTTGTGTTTTTTTTTTTTTTAATTTGGTAAGAATGAAAGATTGTACTCTACAAAAAATTAAAATGTATACATTCAAGGTGTACAACATGATGCTTTGATATAGAGACATAGTGAAAAGATTACTACAGTCAACCTCATTAACATATCCATCTGCTCCAATCCAACAGTTACCTTTTCTTTTTTTAAAGATTTTCTTTATTTGACAGAGAGAAGGACAACAGGAGAGGGAATACAAGCAGAGGGAGTGGGAGAGGGAGAAGCAGGCTTCCCGCAGAGTAGGGAGCCCGATGCGGGGCTCGATCCCAGGACCCTGGGATCATGACCTGAGCCGGAGGCTGACGCTTAACGACTGAGCCACCCAGGCGTCCCCCAACAGTTACCTTTTATGCATGTGGTGAGAGCACCTGAATCTACTCTCAGCTAATTTCCAGTATTCAATACGGTATTATTAACTATACTTCATGCTGTACATTATATCTCTAGATTTTCTCATCCTACGTAACTGCAATTTTGTACCCTTTGACCAGTATCTCCCCATTGGCAACCATCTTTCCACTCTCTGATTCTATAAATTCAACTTTTTTAGATTCCACATAAGTGAGAACATGCAGTATTTTCCTTTCTGTGTCTGGCTTATTTCACTTGGCACTGCATCCTCTAAGTTTATCTAAGTTGTGGCAAATGGTAGGATCTCTTTTTTTAAGGCTAAATAATATTCCCTAATATACTTATTTACATACTTATCTATATAAATATTTATATACATATCTATAATATTCTATATTTAAATATCTAGATATGTGTATTCTATATAGACATATATAAATATGTCAGATACATAGATAGTCATGATAGATGTATCACAATTTCTTGATTCATTCATCCATCAGAACACACTTAGGTTGTTTCCATATATTGGTTATTGTGAATAATGGCACAATAAACATGGGAGTGCAGGTATCTCTTCAAGATACTCATTTCATTTCCTCTGGGTATATCACAAAAAAGTGACCCTGTCCCTAGAATTTATATCCATGCCCGATGAGCAGGCTGTTCCTTTAATTTCTGATTATACTCTTTCTGAATTCTCTCTGGCTCCATAAAAGCTGCCTGGCTGGATGTCTTCTGTCAAGGGTTCTATGTACATATATAGATAGACAAGTGGAGTTTCACTAGTAAGCAGATGCGGGGGAATGTGGAAACATCCCACTGTAAGAAGTTGCATGGTTTTGAGTAGAACACAGAGGAAATATGGATGCAAGCATATGGGCAGTTAGATGCATAAAAAACACTCCTTTAGATTCTATCCCAACTTTATATAACTTAGGTTCAGTCTAAACCTTAATTCTCTTGAACACATTCTATCTGCCAATCCACAACCTTGTTGGACCTGTTCTTAAATTTGTATTTACCATTCATATACTATCTAAATCAATAGCATTTGGTTGTATCTTTCAACTTTGCGGTGTTGAAGAGTCGGGAAACACTGGAAAAACTTTTTTAAATAGTTTGTCAGTTACTATGTAAAGTATAATACACTCAATGCATTTTATTTCAACTTCTAGAAAACATTTTGGGTAAGTGTCTCTAAATTTATATCAGTGGGTACAATTGTTAATACACTACAGCACATAAAAAATCCGGAAAACCAGAGGAAAATGTGATTTTACTTTTTTTCTGATGAACAACTGTTCAAACCTTGAGTACAATCAATGTGGTTTTCCCTTACTCAGTGAAAAGAAGATTAGACAAGTGATCGCCCAGGTTTTTGTCTCAATTAGAAGGAAAATGATGTTATCCTTAAAATTCTTTTCAGCCCTTTATCTACATTAGGAGATGCAAAAACCTTATGTCTAAAGCACTGCAAAATGCACACAAAACCAACTGGCTTGAGCATACCACATCCAAGACCTTAGCACCATTAATATATATATATATATATTTTTTTTTTTACTGAGCTGTGAGTAACCAAAAATAGTCAGGAAGAAATAGAAGACAATAAATAAAACAAATGGGCTATTTCCCAAATGCAAGTATTTTGGCTCAAGTTGAAACATTATACTGTTTCTAGACACACAGTATTTTAAAATAGCAAAACCAATATTCTCTTAAAATATACCACATGCTGAGAAGAAAATATGTCATCTATTGAAATATTGAGCAGAAAATCCTTTCTCACAGAATACAACCATGTGTATGAGGAAGATTAATAAATATTACTTTGACAAGGTTCCTGGAGAGAAATTTTTTTATTGGTAAACTTTATTATCCAAACTAGGATACATTGATTACCAACTTCCATTAATCTTATTTATTAAGACTACTTTATATTCTACTAAGATTCCATTTTCTAAGTAAAAAAAGAAATTAAAAAAAAAAATCCCCATTGCATTGACTTAGTATCTTTGACAATAAAGAGTTCCTAGACAGGTTTTGCATTTTATGGCTTAGATCACCATTTAAATATTACCTGGTGACACCAAGCTTTGGGACCAGGGGAGAAAACAGTTTCTACTCTGTCAGAGGTCAGTTATTCCTGTGTGTTAGAGTATGAACTTGTTTACCTACTTTGTTACAATGTTCTTAGAAAGTATAGACTTCATCAGCATACATTTTTCTTCTTGAAAGACCAGATAGTTGCTAAAAATAAAACACAGCTTTACCATCCCCTGGGGAGGTTTAGTCAAATATATAAGCGGTGGGTAGAATGATGGACATATCCATGTTTTATTAGGCAATTCAACATTCCTCCATCTTCCAAAATATGCTGAGTCTCTATGTCAAAAAAAAAAAACTTGCAGTTAAAAAAAATGTGTAAACAAATGACCAAAGAAATAACCCAAAATCAAGTCATATTGTTGTATACCTTAAACTTATACAATGTTATATATCAACTGTACCTCAATAAAGCTGAAAATGGAATTAAAAAAAGAACCCAAATTTAGTGGTGTACTACTCTAAAACTTAGCAGCTACAGATGTCTCGAGGAAGTTCTGGATGTAAGAAGCCAGGTCAATTCATGCTAAGAAAGGAGCGGTATCAGGTTATCTACCTATTTGTCTCCCAGAACCTTCCTGCAGTGGTCTTAGAGGTACTCCTTGCTAGAGAAGAATCTCATGCTTGTAGCAGAGGGGAAGAAGTTAACCCAGGTTTGTTGAGAACTTTCAGTACAGAGCTTCAGAACAATTTATGGAGCTCCTGGATGGATTCTTATATCAACCTGAAGCACACCAGTGTTTGTGGGGTAAGGAAAAGGCAAGCACGATACTATGAAGCTTTTGACAGAAGCCTTCCCTTCTGCCTACTCTGGAGCAGAAAGCACCAATTTCTGCCTGCTCTTGCAGGAACTGTCTGGATTCAGACTTCTCTGGCTGTAATTCTAATACATCAATATTTGCTATAAAAATATGAGCATCTGACCTGTTAAACTCCTCCTAATAAATCAACACTCAGGCAGACTGTCCGTATGTCTAAATGTTGGTTTAGCTCAAATATAGCTACTCATTCCCCATTCCAAGCCATGATTTATTCTACACACACACACACACACACACACACACACCCCACACACACACACAAGGAAGGGTCAGCAGGAGTAAGATAGTGATGGTGTTAATGATGTTTAAACTATCAACCAACCCATCTCCTTGTTAATGATCTGACCACCTTAAAACTAAATTCCTATCCGTAGCCCACATTCCATAAACCAGTCCTGCTTGAGTTCCAGGAAAGGCCTTGTCACATTGGCTTGCACTCTTTGAAATCTGTCTGATTTTGGCATGACAGCACTGCCAAGGTGATGTGCACTTCCAATCCGTCCGACCCCAGAAGATTTCAGTGCTTGTGTGTGTGAATGTGCACCCACATGTTCATCATGATTTCCAAACTTAACCCCTTCAGTAGAATCACAGGAGAGGAAAAAAAGCAAATTGCTGTAGAATGAATGTTTGTGCCTTCCCCCAGTTCCTATGTTGAAACCTAATCTCCAATGTCATATTAGGAGGTGGGATCTTTTGGAGGTGATTAGGTCATGAGGGCAGAATCCTCATGCATGCTCAGTCAGTTAAGCATCCAACTCTTGATTTTGGCTCAGGTCATAATCTCAGGATTGTGAGATCAAGCCCTGTGTCAGGTTCTGTGCTGGGTGTGGCATATTTAAGATTCTCTCCTCCTCTCCTGCCATCTCTCATCCCTCCCTCTCTAAAAAAATTATTTAAAATTTTTAAAAAATAAAATAAAAGAGACTCCAGAGAATGCTCTCATCCCTTCCACCATGCAAAGACACAATGAGAAGACAGCCAGCTATGAACCAAGACATGGACCCTCAACAGACTGGGAATCTCCTGGCACCGTGATCTTAGACTTCCCAGCCTTCAGGACTATAAGTAATAAACTTTTTTTAATAAGGCATCCAATCTGTGGTATTCTGTTACAGCAACCCAAACGGACTAAGAGACAATTACTGTTCCAAATCCATTTCGTCGTGGATGGTCGTAATTAAGACCATGACTGCAGCCTCTGTCCCTGGGAGGTTTGGAGACACATGCCAGTTGAAGAGAGCCCGTCAACGCCTCCGGACAGAGCTCCATGTCAGCTTTGCCAAACTTGTGGTGCTTAGTTCCTATTTCTTGAATTTTTCCTTTTTTTTCTAACCCACGTGATTTCCTCCTTTCTTCTGTACTACAATTATCTTTACTACATTCTAATCCTTCCAAAACGGCTTTGTATTAGATGTCACTTCTCATCTTTAGATCTGCTAACTGGCTTTTCACTGTCCTCCAACCCCTTGGCAGCCTGTCAATACAACTCGGACCTTTCTCTACCCAATCTGCACATTCATGTTACCCAGTCGTTGGGCTTTGCTTCTCATTTTTCTTTGCATGTGAGATTATCTATTTCTATTCTCCCTAAAACCTTTGCTCTTGTTTTGTATTTTCTAGAAAAAAAAAAATGTTACCTCTAATCTCATTTTCAGCTTTTCACATATCTCCTATTTTCTTTCATGATTAATTTATGTTAATGCCGGGCTTTATTATAGTTGTCTCTAGCCAAGTCACTAGGGAGCTTGTGTGATATAAAGGTCATCAATTAGTAATTACAGATTGCTAAAAATGTTTCCCAGTCTCTGCAATTCAAATGCACTTATAAATGGGGAATTATTTAGAAAAGGAAGTAAGAGGGAAAAGGCTTTAACACCTGACACCTGTTACACACAAATAATGAAATATAGACTTCTCATCACCCCAAATTCCATCAAGGTGGGACTCTACTGTAATTCTGATTTCTTTAAATCAACAAAATATCCCTTTGAAAACAAAATAATAGATTTTAGAACATAGATCATAGAACTAGAGAATTAAAATTGTTCTCCCACAGGAAAGTTAGATTGAAAGCATACAGCATACGCTAAACCAGAAATGAAGCATCCTGGATGAGCTGAAGTTATTTTCATCACACTCTGAATAGGTAGCCTTGCCAGAAATATGCCATTAAAGAACAAAACTGTGGAGCCCTCAGACAAGTCATGTTAATTAATGTGTCATTTGCAAGTTATGTAAATACCTCATTAAAAACTGTAAAGGATTAAACAATTACTTGTCAAATTTTGATAATGAATACAATATTGTAGAATCTCATTTAATTCATTCTGTCCATCAGACCCACAGATTCCTAATTAGGTATTTATTGTAATGTGTATATGAGTAATCATGGCAGGCTTTCTAGCCAATTTTAACTACAGTCCTGATTTTCATTTCACCAACTTCATTTTAATTTAATATTTGGTCTCTTTACCTAAAGAAAATAAACACTGGCAAAAGTTCTTAACCTCTTTTTGGTGGGGTGGTGCGAGTGTCAAAAGGTATAGACTTTCCTCCCAGAGAGCCATATGGGAACGTGTGCATGTATACATCATCATACATCCACACAAAGAATTTCAGCTATAATTTCAGGGATCCCTCAGAGCTCCTAATTATTCATGGCCAGGGTAAGACCCCAAGGACACAGTATGACCTCAATAACACTGGGACTATTTTGTTAAAATTTCTAAACAGCCTTCCGTACTATACATGAAGAAATCCTTCTAAGATTTTAAATGGCAACATACAAATGTGAGAAATATCCAGAAACCATATACACTTCCATTTTTAGAAGATAGGAAAGAACACTTTTTATTAAAAACAACAACAACAACAACACATACCTTCACTGTCCAATAAAATCACTACTAGCCATGTAGAGATACTGATCACTAGAAATTCAACTAGTCTAAATGGAGATGTACATTGTTAAATGACCAGATTTTTAAAACTTATTACCAAAAAATATATAAAGTAGTTCACTAATTTTCATTTGATTACCTGATGAAATGATATTTTGGAAATACTGGGTAAAGTAAGTTATAGGGCTAAAACTGTTTCCTCTGTTTCTTTTTGCTTTTAAGATGTACCTACTAGAAAAAAAATTTTTTTAAGATTTTATTTATTTGGAAGAGAGAGAGCATGAGAGAGTGTGAGCAAGCACAAGCAGGGTTGGGGGGGAGGGGGAAGAGCAGAGGCAGAGGGAGAAACAGGCTTCCCACTGAGCAGGGAGCCCAATGCGGGGCTCAATCCCAGGACCCTGGGATCATGACCTGAGCTGAAGGCAGATGCTTAAACGACTGAGCCACCCAGGCGCCCCAGTACTAGAAAATGTTAAATTAGATATGAAGCTTGTATTCTATTTCTCCTGGACATGCTGGTCTAGATCATGTAAATCAATAGTTACTCATTATACACCTAATCCTGCAGGACTGGATTGTCATCATCTTTCACCTACAGGCTGTACATACCTGACTGTGCATTTCCGATATATGGATGTGAAAAACCGCTATTACTCCCTGTCTTGTCTCCTTCCTCCTCCATCACTACCATTAATCCTGCCCCTTCTGCTTTTCTGATCTAGGTCATCTTTTCTCCCATCACTGAGCCTGCCACTACTGTCCACCACTATAAGACTGGAATATTCCTACTCCCACGGCCCCTTCAATCCTGGGCATATGGCCTTTTAAAACACCGTTGGACTTAGTATTCATCCTCTCATTCCCTCTCTTATTTCCTCTCAGCATGACACAGTTTGTGTTATTCAGCACTGGCCTCAGAAAAGCTGGTAATTCTTGGGGATTTTCTATGATCCCTGCCCTGAAGAGGTTCATCACCATGTATGAGGTAAGATATTCAAATATAAAATACTAAGACCAAATTTCAAAGAAGAATGCAATAGAACGGTGACATTTGTGGGATGGACCGTAACTATAGATCATAACGATTTCCTTTAAAAAAATAGTATAAATTATTGCCTATCAAGTTTTCCATCTTAAATGTCACTGCTAGAACCAGAGTCAACAAGGTTATCTATACTATATTGCTGCAAAGCATTTGACTAAAATGTGAAAAAAAAAAAAAACTATTGGTTTACAGAAAAACAAAAGAAAAATATTTGACTGACTTTAACATTTTGATGACTAAAAGCAAGGACTTGAATATCATCTCAGATATTGTATAATCACATACAAACTCAAGATTTTATTTGCTTGCAAGCAAATGCATGCAGTGTTTATATATGAAGAATTCAGGTCCCTGAGAACTTAAAAGAATTCTGAGGAAACTTCAAAGCAGAAAACTGGAAATTTTTTTATTTGTTATTTAGAAGGATGCAAGCCAGAATTTCAACTGCTATGGACCTAAGTAGATGAAATATAATTTTCCTAGTATTTTGTTTGGTGTATCTTAAAGTTGGTCAACTTATGTCAGTTCACAAACTTTTGTCAGTAAAGTGTATTGATCACCCACTATGTGATTTTTTTTTTTTAGATAATGATTTTCAACCACCTTGTTTACAATTCAAAGGATAGCATTTAACAAGGAGGTATGTCTGCCTGTTTTAACCGATTTTTAATCTTGGTCAAACAAGCGTGTTCCGTGTAACAGGGCAAAGTTCACAATCTCTCCAAGCCTTCAATCTCCATCCTTTCTGAAAAATCCATATGTCATATAGCATTCTGAAGCAATTCACTTTCCAGCTTAACCTTGGCCTTTGCCCATAATTATAAAAGGCCTACATAATAGCAGTAATTCGGTTTATTCCTGTTCGTGTGGCAGGGCAATCAATAACTGCTGCAGCATTTCACACATCATCTCCTATCTTCACTATATCCATTTTGAAGTAACTGCGAGAGTCTGCATAGGATCTACATCTGTGTACTCAGGAATGAAAGAGCAGTTGTCAAGAGACACATACTCATACTAAAGGAATTGAAATAAAAGCAACAACGAAAAACTCCTGACACTGCAAGATAAATAAAAACATGACAGAGAAAAATAAAAGTACATAATAAGTTACTCCATTTTTGAAGCCTATAAATGTGAAATTTGTATAGCAACAATATCCTATATGTACATATTAAAAATTTGTTGAAAAAGAAAATGTGAGTACCATATTACTTGTTACTATACATATGAATTCTCTACTTTTCTATATTCTATGTGTGTTTCTATATTTTAACCCTGTATTTTTTATATATCAGAATATGCCTGAAAGTATGTTTGCTGTGTTGTACACAAATTAAATCTAGAATGGACATACTAAAAAGCGTTTCAAGTAGCCACACTCCATAAACATGATTTTATCTGTTATACCTACATGACACACAGGTATTGAGTAATTTTTTGTTGAGTCAATGAAAGAATGAATGAATTATAAATGCCAAAGTATGGAATCCTGGATTTTTCTTCAATTAGTGTTTATTGAAAACTATGAATTAATTGTGCTATAGATTCTCACTGGTTCCTTTCCCCCTAGACAATGGGATGAAAAAATATCCCAAAATATACTCTTAATTGAAGATCGATGGGTGAGAAAAGGGAGGTAGAAGCTGGGAGGGTGGAAAATTCATCAAGTCAATTTTGTAGTATCTGTTTCCTGTACAAATGATTGGCTCACTGGCAAATCAGCTTTGGGTCTGTTGTTTCATATTTTTAATTTAATGATTTGAAAGGAAAACAAATCTAGCATATGATACCTTCTAGATATACGACAAACACCACTGAGGTCACAGAAATAGAAAAATATAGTCTAGTATCAGTAAAAAACAGATTCTCCCTCAAGTGAATTGTGGTTGAGGGGAATCCAAGACAAAGTGATTGAGATAGAACAAATACACACACACACACACACGTGCACACACACATACACTCATGGCAAGAAGAGTAAAATTATAAATATGTATATAGTCATGTAATAAATCTTTTTTCTAATAGATTTACTAAGGTATTCTCCTCAATTTCATTTAATCTACTGTGGTATTACAAAATTAAGAATATGTCTACAAATACCTAATCGATAAAAGAAGAACAATAACTTTGATGTGTATATGTATCCATAGTTGACCCAGTTGAATTTCTTTCCCAAATGTAGCTAAAGAAATATGTGACAACCCTCTCTAAGCTTTTCTTTTTCTTCAGATATCCGTAACAAAATGAAAACCATTATTTCCCAGAGCTTCTTGGGTTCTCTGCACTGGTAAAAAAAAAAAAAAAAAAAAAAAGGACAATTACTGTTTAATGCAGTGGCCTCAAATTATTTCCCTAGTGCTTATTCATTCAAGGAAAATGTGTTCTTGTGACCCTTGCCTTTAGAAATTAAAATGAAAAATTGGAGAAATTATTATATAATCGAAAGCCACAGAATAGGTATTGGCAGTTTAGCCACTGATAATTTCACCTGTCATTTACACCTCACAAACTCTCTGATGACCATTATGATCAAGTGAATTAAGTAACAATACAGGGTTTCTTAAGATGCTTAATAATGACACTAAGAAGTTTCCCGTACAGAAGACAGAATTCACCAGGGAATAATTTGAGTACGATGAACTAATGGCTGAATTTCTGGGTTTGCCCTTGCTATAGTGAAAGTTTTACACAGGAAATGGGCCTAAATTTCTTCATTTTTATTTAGTTTTCAGTGGGAGGAGAACCACATAAAAAGTTTTACCAGGATGGCTTTAGGCTTTCACTGGACGTTAATCAAGAATGAGGATCTGTGAGAATGTGCTTCTCTATTTTTTTGTTGTGGGACAAATAAAAATACTGGCAACCACATATCATGCTTACCTTTTACCTCTTCATTTAGGATTACTCTTCACATTTTTCTTGCTCTAGTTATTACGTATTAAAATCCCTCTTTTGAAGAAAGCCAAGATTGAGCACTGGCCCACCAAGACCATTGCTTACAGTCGGAGAGATTAACAAATTAATATTCATCATCGAGTGTGAAGAAAGCAGAAGGGATAGGGACCATTCTCGGCCATAGATAGGTGGCAGAACAGAAGAAGGTGTGGTCCACAAAATTCAGCCTGGGGCTGGCCTCAGTGGATTTCCTTTCACCAAGCGCTACAGTCAGAAGCAGAGCTGTAGCCTGAAGGACTTGTCAGAATCTCGCCAAGAATCTAACTATGAAGGATGTTTCTTTCTAGGTTAATAAAGATGAGAAACAACTTATTAGGATCACATATGTATTAGGGACACCATATTCACTGAATCAGTAAATCCTAGCTACAATCCTATAAAGTAGATACTATTTTTATCCTTATTTAAATTAGAAAGCAGCCTTAGAGAGGTTAAGTTACCTGATTAAAACCACATACACTGGGGTGCCTGGGTGGCTCAGTTGTTAAGCATCTGCCTTCGGCTCAGGTCATGATCCCAGGGTCCTGGGATCGAGCCCCGCATGGAGCCCCGCAACGGGCTCCCTGCTCCGCGGGAAGCCTGCTTCTCCCTCTCCCACTCCCCCTGCTTGTGTTCGTCTCTCGCTGTATCTCTCTCTGTCAAATAAATAAAATCTTTTAAAAAAAAAACACATACACTTTGCTAGGGTGAGCGCTGTGAATTGTGTAACACTGATGAATCACAGACCTGTACCTCTGAAACAAATAATACATTATATGTTAAAAAAAAAAAAAGATAGTATGAGGGGAAAAATGAAGGGGGGGAATCGGAGGGGGAGATGAACCATGAGAGGCTATGGACTCTGAGAAACAAACTGAGGGTTCTAGAGGGGAGGGGGGTGGGGTGATGGGTTAGCCTGGTGATGGGTATTAACGAGGGCACGTATTGAATGGCTGAGTGTTATACGCAAACAATGAATCATGGAACACTACATCAAAAACTAATGATGTACTGTATGGTGACTAACATAACATAATAAAATAAAATTAATAAAAAAAAAAAAACACATACACTTTAAGTGGCATGAGCAACCAGAAAGATCTTTCCTATTCTTTAGATACATAAAAAACCATCAGAAGTTAAAATTATACCAGTAAAATAATAGCTGAGAAGATTTAGGAAGGCAGCCTCAGGACTAAGAATCCTACATGTGACCAAATTATTCTTTTTACATTCTCCCAACATTACCAGATTAACAACAGTCATCGGGGTAGATTTGGTCCTTGCTCAAAGCAGTCTTCTCATTCAATAAAGCGAATAAAACGCATTACCTGGCATTATCAACACCCACTCTTAAGGATTTGGTAGATCGTGTCAAATTCAAATTTCTCAGGAATGTAAAGAAATCTAGATGTAGTATAGTATAGTATTTCAGCAGGAATGCAAAAGAAAGAGAGCTGGAATGAGTGACAGTGGGAATGGTGTCAGGACGGAACAGCACTTGCTATAAGGACACTTTTGGGAAAGGAGGTACAGGGATTTTGTAATAATTATTATAATAATACAGCAATAACATCAGCAACAACTACTACCACACATTTATAGGGTACTTACCATGTGTCAGGCATTGCTCTGACAGATTTAAGTGAATAGACTCATTTAATTCTCACAACAAGTCCACAGGTAGGTATCAGTATCAGCCCCATTTCTTAAGTGAGACACGAAGTCACAAAGCCTGCAAGTCGGTGGAGCAGGGACTAATTCTCAGGCAGCCTGAATTCCCAGCATGTGCTCCAAGTTACAAAGACCATGCCCTGTGGAGCAGCCCCTTAGTCATAGGTGCTATTCCCAGGACAGAACACAGAGGCCTAATCCTTATTACCTATTCCTTCCGTCACCTACATAAGCTGTTTGAAGAAACCAAACGGACCTCTTAAATTTCCAGGGAATGAGTCAATTTCTATGTTATTGAAGGTTTCTAATGATAACCATTTCAATTATTACCTGTGCAAAACCATATAGAAGTACAGTGTCTGAAAGTATGCCTATCAAGAGGAAGGGGCATACTTCAAAAGAAGATAACCTAAGATGGAGGAAAACAAAAGAAAAATTAGGAATATGACTACTGTTTCCACCTTGCATTTTAAGGAATCCTTCCCTCCAACTAACTCTAAAATCACTTTTTATGTACAGTATCTTTCAAAATTTGAGGACCAGAAATAAAGGAATAAATATAAAGGAGTCCATACTCAAGTACAGAATTAGCCTTAATGAGACAGCACTTTTACAAATGTTGAAATCAAATCCAAATTAATTTTAAAGTACATGGGTAGTATGATGTTTGAATGTTTTGAGCTGTGTCCTTAACCTCATCTTCGAAGTTTTTAGAAAACTAAAATAAGAGTGAATCTAGATGCAGCTAACCCCAGGCAAAAAATAGAAAAAAACTAATAAAATTACTAAGACAGAATGTAGAACTCTTATCACTCAAAGCCACCATCTGAAAGGCATAATGAAGCATTCACATTTCTCTCAGAAGGCTTTAATCATTTTAACTTCATTATGTTTAACACTTTTCTAACTCAAATCACAGCTATGAATCTTGCCACTGATCCTGGCTCAATATTCTCCCAGTAGTTCACTGCTAGTCAGGTTTGCACCTGCTTTCTGATTGCCTGCACCCATTTCCAAGTTGAAATCAATGAAACCCATTAGCATGTTCTCTACCCGGCACTTCAATTTTGGATAGAGATGTATTATTAATGTAATCATCCCGGCAAGCCTGGTTTAGCACAGAAGTAAAATTGAAGGGTTCACGACAGAGAACGTTAATAAGAATACTTATTAAGTTGTATTGAAATCTAAATAATTGAATGCATATTTGCTACAAATTTTAAATTGAAATGGATCACACCAAAGTAGAGGGTTATCACTGGAGAACAGAGATCCTTTATACCTTCAAAAGACGAAGCATGATTACAACCATGTACCACTGCATTCATGATATATAACAACGATCATTTATTTCCACATCTAAAGATAACGGCTCCTTCTTTTATGTTTTTACTATGCTAAGCATCTTCTATGACTAAAGCAATCCTTCTTCTCTGAGTCAGGTAAAGACAGTGTAGAATTGATGTATTTCTACCTCAAAGAAGTTTGAATCACTAGGTGCCAGGCACCAATTTTACAAGTTAAAATGTAAAGATCCTAAGGAAAAAAATATCAGTGAAGGTACTGATGAACTCACCCACTGCCAAAAAAAAAAAAGAGGAGAATGTTAATATAAAAATTAACAGTTAGAAGATACTTGGTTAGTTTGTTATTCAATTTTTCTCACCAAGAACCTTCTACTATTTGAAGATTAATGTTCACTTTCCTTAGAGTTTGCCTTAATAAATAGTAATAGGACATTATCATAATTAAAATAAAGTTACTAATTTCCAACATGCACCATCTTGTTTCAGCAATTCACTTTCTTTATTCTAGGCACTTACAATCTAAAACAGCCACCAAAGCAGATATCATAGAAGAGTAGCAAGGGAAAGGTATTAAAAGTGGTTGTATGAGCATGCCAGAGTGAAGAGCAAAGTCTTGGGAAAAACGTTTGTAAGTTATATTCTAAGGAAAATGCAATCAGAGTCATTTTACTGAAATTTGAGAAACGTGCATATCTTCTGATTGCACTGACAATTTGAGGCTAGAGATTAATGGTTTTATACAGCAATCCACTCCACACATATAAAGCACCTGCTTTATATTAGAATTGTGCACTTCTCCACTCATAAAGTTATGGCAACTCCTCCCAGTAAGTCTCTGTTTTTGGTTTTTTTCAATCATCTGCCTATATTTCCCCTCCTATACAAACCATCAGTCCCCAGAGAATATATTTGAGAGGTACCCAATGGGAAAAATACTTGGAAGATTGTTACAATAGTTCACGTAAAAAATAAGAGGAGTGCTCAAACCAGGTTAGATGCAGTGAGGATTAAAAGGATACATTTGAAATGTAATTATGAGATCTAATTGACTAAGATTTGTGATTGATTTGTTATGCGCATGAGCAAGAAGGTGGAATCAAGTATGATATGAGGTCTCTAGTTTGGACAAATTACTAGGCAGTGCGTTCCTCCAACTGACATAAAGAAAACAGGAGCATTTGACTAAGAAGGTGATGGGTTCAGTCTGAGGCCTCGTAAGATGCCCAGAAGGATTTCCAGCAGGACTTTCATGCTTGAATTTCCAGTGAGGGGTCTGGACTGGAGACAGAGATTTGGCAGCCATCAGCATCTTCTTGTGCTCTCAAATAGAAATACGATGCATTTCACATATGAAATTTAAAATTTTCTACTAGCTACATTTTTTAAAGTTATAACATATTGATAACAAATAAAGTTATACTTTATTTTACCAACGTATCCAAAATATTTTTTCAGCATATGGCACTAGTTATATTTCAACTGCTAAGTAGCCATATGTGACTAGCGGCTACTGTATTGTGCACTGCAGAACGGGGGTGGTTGAAAACTTGAAAATGTGTGTGTTACACGGAGAGTGTTAACTGAATAAGAAGGGAGGACTAGAACTGGAGCCCTGGATAATGCCAGTAGAGATAAGAAAACAGCCTACAACTCAGATGAGGAGGAACTTTCAAAAAACTACAGTAACCGCAAAAAATATGAACCAAAGTGAAAAGCTTTTCATGGAAAAGAGATTAAGAGTGTAATGTACTTGGGGCGCCTGGGTGGCTCAGTTGGTTAAGCGACTGCCTTCGGCTCAGGTCATGATCCTGGAGTCCCCGGATCGAGTCCCGCATCGGGCTCCCTGCTCAGCAGGGAGTCTGCTTCTCCCTCTGACCCTCCTCCCTCTCATATGCTCTCTCTCACTCTCTCAAATAAATAAAATCTTTAAAAAAAAAAAAAAAAAGAGTGTGATGTACAAGGAAGTCCAGTTAGGCAAAACCTTAAATGCTGTAGTTACTGATCATTTTAGCAACAACATTTCAGTAGTATTTGGCAACAGAACTTGGGGCATATTCAGATTTTGTGGGACATAAACATTAACCAATTTTAGAGTCCTCTTTGAAAGAAAAATATTATGAACACAAAACTGCACAAGCCCCTTATAAAGGCCTAGGAAAAGGCTCATACAAATGAGGGGTTCTGATGTTGAGGCTTCGGTAGATTCAGAGAGAATCCGCTTTCAAATAGATGCACAGTTTCAGTGGCAGGTAAGAACATGGAAACTTTTTCAAACATATTTTAAGAAATGGAAGAAAAGAAACTGCGTGGCAACCACAGGTATATTCTGGTTAAGATAAAGTTTCAGATGGAGGGCCAAGCGGCATACAATGCAAAAGAAGCTGAAAGAGGGGAGGGGATAGGAATGCCAGAGAGGCAAGAATGAAGCTACAAATGTAACCTCAGGTCATTGTAAGGCAGTCCATGTTCGTACATCTGCAGAATGTACTCTCTATTGGGTATTCAAAACATAAAAGAACTCTAAGTGCTAGCTCCTCTTTCCAAGTAATTTAGATTATGCAAAAAGTGTCTCAAGTTTAAATGTCTTTAATGTCTAATTCTTTAATGTCTCATTTAAAGACTCATTTAAAAAATCACAGATATCTGAGATTCTGTCAGCCTTTACCCTGTGCTCCTCATCACGTTTGGCCCATGTAACTTTTCCACCATTCTTTAGCATTTACTCAGTTTTCAGAGTTCATAAAAATAAAATAAGATAAAAGAAAATCTTCATTGCTCCTCCAACAGTAAATACAGGCTTACATCATGTAACTCCTTTGCAATATTTATTCTCAGAATAAAGCCACAGATCATAATTCTGTATAATTTAGAAATCCAGCCAAGTGTAACCATCTTGAAATTTCTGAGTAAAGCTTTTGGGGACTCACACGAGAAAATGAATGAAAGATTAAAAATGAAGATTCTTTACAGTTTCAAAAATAAAGCTTTCATTTAGACTAGGTCCTTTGCCATACGGGGCCACCTGGCTGCTTACATCAAAATCTTATCACCATGACTACAGAGCTCAAACTTTCCATAACGTCTTTGGGATTCTTATGACATCTCCCAAAATAAATTGTTAAAGCTACACTTCCCAATAAACGATTCCTATACAAAAACAGAAAAAGCAATTATCAGATTGTCCTTCCATGAACTAGAGGAATAACAACACAGAGCACAAACATACACTCCAAAGCACAAGCTCCTTCGCTTGAATCAGAATGGCCATGGACTGCTGGAAAGTTTCAACAGTATTCAAACACAAATGAGAAGGTAAAAAACAAACAAACAAAAAAAACCAATATTGCAAAAACACTTCAGAATATATGTAACAATTATATGTAAATCAACCTATTGAGGCTTCAACCATTAGGAAGTAGGAATCATTTTCTTTCTTTCTTTTTTTTTTTTTTAACAAATGAGGAAAAAGTGGCTCAGAGAAGCAAATAACTTGTCCCAGTTTTAAAAGGAGAAAAACAGAATAAAAAACCTACTGGCGCACTCATTCATTCATTCGCCAGTACCATGCACTGAATTCCAGTGAAGAGGAGAGATTTGTTTTTACAGGAAGGCTACAGCAATGCACATGACTACAACCACTGACATACAGTGATGCTTACTGATAGCAAAAATGATCTTCATCTCCAAAAGTGACCAATGTCCTCATTTAAAAAAAAAAGTCAAATGATAGCACATTTATTTTTAACTTATTCTCCCTCATGTGCATTTTTCAGGCTGCAGGTTTTCTCACTCTCCCTTTTAATACATTCAGGCATTTGGTCTTCAGAATGTTACAGGCTCATTAACACAGAATTTCAGAAATCCTAAGAGAATAATTAATGGGATAGGATCCTTAGCTATCTCATATACATTTTTAATTTGACATTCAGTGAACAGTAAAATTATTATAGTCCCACCAGTTGTGACATGTAATACCTATGTAAGCTTCACCAAGAAAAACATATCAAAGTCAATGCATTGGGTAAATTATAGTATTCACTCATCAGAGAAGGCCCCAGATCAAAGCAAAATTAATTCTATTATCATGCGCTTTTCAAAGTGAAATTGGAAATAAGGCTTAAATAACAGTAGAAGCAAGACAAGAAAACAGTCACAAGTAAATAATGTGAACGATACTAATTCTTAACCAAATGCCAAACACATCTGAGAATATTTGGAATGATGGTAATAAAAAGGGAGGAGACATTTTTCTAATCAATTGTACATAAATGCCAATAAAAAGCCCTCTTTCTAGGCCTGTCTCATATTAGTCTATAGCCGCTGGTGTTTATTATAATGGTCAAATATCTTACAACTTGCCTTTTTAATCCTCCAAGTGGAAGAAACTGCTCCTCCAAGGAATGCTATTCCTGAGGAGACCAGAAGGGGTGCTGTGGGGCTCTCCCCCATCTCACCACCCAGCTGCTCTGTGGTTTAAGTGTCATTGAGTTCTGTGATTTAGTATTACTGTGGAATGTTAACCATTTGAACTCCTTAGTTGTCTCATTCATGGAAAGGAGAATTGACCAAAGGTATATGGGAGCCACAAAGGCCTTCCTGGTAAAAGAAACATGCTTTTCTTGGTTTATTTGCATTTTAATGGTACCCAATATAATAACTTTGCTCATGATGAGAACACGGCTCTTATGTCAACAGAATTTTCTCAAGAGAGCATCTTGACCCCTCTCTTAACAACTTGGGATAAACATCTACTACAATCTCCATTCTGGGTATACCTTGACCTAGACTCTCTCTTCAAAATAGTTCTTTTGTTATATAAAGTAAATGGACCTAAGTCACACTGTTTCCTAGGATTCATTTTCTGAAAGGTACTCAGTTTACTGTGACAAAAATAATTTGTTGAAATACTAAATTGTATGTCTTCCCTTTAATTCCTTATTTTGGAGATTTGGACTGGCCCATTGAAAGTAATTTTGAGCAGACCTGAGGTAGGGAAGGAAGATTTCCTGAGCCTAGGATGGGGACAGAGGTCTGGGGACTGGCATCTTGTTCTCCATTACAGAGGTATCAGGGCCAAGTAGGGGAACTGCTGTGTGGGACACAAAAGGAGAGGTCCTAGTTACTATGGCTCCCGGATTCTCAACTTTGCTTAAGATCTCTGGGCCCAAACTGCAGTATTGAACTAATGGAGAGAGGACCAGAAGGAAACAACTCGTTTAAAAATGTGGGTATCCCTCGAATCACTACCACTGCACTAATCACCAATGACAAGTGGACCCACATCATTGTCTTACTGGAGTGTATAACCTTAGAGCTCTGCACAACTGCAGAAGAAGGAAAGCATATGCAATTTTTACATGAGCTTGAATTTCCCACCCTGCCCCTGCATTCCACAAATTGGAATTCTGCTTATTACAGAATATGAAGAAATGCAGTATCTTCACTACCCTTAAGTTTATGGAGGGTGACTCAGGATAGCTAACTACTTTGATATTTTTCTGAGAGTCTATCAAATACTTGCCATGTTAAGCACTTTTACAAGCCTAGCTTCACAGATTAGGGCAGTGATTTTATAGTAGGTCAACTAAAAGTACATTTTTCATTTCACAGTATCATTCTTATGGACACTAGGGTGCTATGACTTACCTTTGACACAAACCTGGCAAATGTCTCGACATTGAGATTTGAGGGATTTTCAACACAATATATTACCTTTGGATTGGTTATATATGAAGATCACAGGAAAACCCTTCCTAAAGCTCTTGACTGAACCAAATTTGACTGTGGTAACAACTGAAAAGCAGCTTCTAACCAATGAGACTACTACAGGCCCGAAAAGTAAAGGAGCATCTTCTTGTACAAACAATTGATATATGTGAACAGAAAAATTTTGCCAGTAGACAATATAGGAAACATATGCTTCATAATATGCCTCAAACAATAAAATTACCATTTGCACAGTCTACAGAAGGTTAAGAACGTGGACTGTAGAGTCTTTATGAGAAAAAAGAGCCACCTTCAGAGACTCTGTCATTCAGTATAACTCAGAATGGAATTCCTAAACTATCATAGCACATCATACTGCCAAGCATCAACTATTCTTAATTATTCATATAAAAGCAAAGCTCATAAACTGTGTCATGTTCCAGAGAAAAATGCCTCGGGACCTGAAATAGGTAGTTAACTTTAAAGACTTAACCAGAGCCTAGCTTTACCACTTACTAGCTACAGGAGCTTTGCCAAATGTTAAGAACCTTTCTGTACCTCAGTTATTGCTTCTACAAAATAGGGACAATGACAGTGTCTAAATTTTAAGGTTATTTTGAGGTTGACATAAGAAAATATGTCAGGCACTGTGCTGAGACAGAGTCCACTGCCCTCAAAATATGGTAGAGAGTGTTGTTGCTAGTGATATTTATGTTACTCATAAAAAGCTGCAAATGAGAGGTGCCTGGCTCGCTCAGTTGGTGGAGCATGCAACTTGATCTCGGGGTTGTGGGTTCAAGCCCCATGCTGGGCATAGAGATTACTTAAAAATAAAATCTTAATAAAAAAGCTGCAAATGAAAACTCTAAAGTGGCTCTCTCTTCTGTGTGTCAACAATGCATTCAACAAATATTTTTAAAGCACTGATGATACAAATACATAGGGAATACAGCACCAACTTGCAAGGCAAGCTCCCTCCTTCTCTTGGATCTTTCATTCTAGTGGTGGAATGGAGAATGATAGACAACAGATACACAAGCAAAGAGAGACAGCATTCTGCTAAAACATGTTTTGCTATGTTTTAACATAAAGCTATGTAAAACATAAAGCTGAAGTGAAAGAGTGAGACAGAGGGCTGCTTTAGTTTGGGGCGAGGAAAGGAGTCTGAAAAGTAAATATTTGATTTCCACACAGCAGAGAGCTACCTGCCTAGAGAAGATCTGGGTCAGCAGCTTCCAGGGAAGAGAATATTAAGTTCAGAGGCCCTAAGGCAGAAAGGAGCCCCAGGGACCTTTGGAAGAACTTCTCTCCCAAAATTATCCTAACGGGGGAGTAGGTACCAATAGAAATTGTTTTGTTCATATGCAGCATGAATCTTCAGGGAGAGGTTTCTGCCTCTAGTTGCTGTACTTTGAGCCACGAGTCTCAGTCGAGAACCTCCATCACTTCACACAGACATTCTTTATCGCGGTGAAGTGTGCAAAACGGGCCACCGTGTTTGTTTACCCTATCCCAAACCTCCACAATAATCTCACCTTGCTGATAGTTAATATGTTGTTTTTCTTCTCATCATGATATGTACCAATCATACTTCAGTTTAGGAAATTATTGTTCTGGGACTTTATCCAACAAATAATGGGGCAGAAACTATTAAGTTTTCCCCAAAGTTGATTGTTAGAGATGGTTGTCAGGAAGATTTCTGAGGTCAAAAGCAGAAGTCAACCTTGATAAATTATTTGCAGGGTAACTCTATCTGGACATTGTTGTTAAAAAAAAAAAAAAAAGCCAAATCAAGAGAGAGAGGTTCTACTCTATCTACCCTTTGGCTCTTCTCCTCCCCACTTCCCTGCTCATTTTTAACCAAGTAGGTTAGTCCTCACTCAAGACTATGGACCTGAACACCAGAGGGTCCCCATCATCAAGGAGTCATGATAAGCCACTGATAAACTCTAAAAACTGTCTTTCCAGAATGACTGCCAAGATATAGAAGTATTGGATGCATCGTCTCAAGAGTCAGCAGGCACTGTATCTAAATGTGCATCTCGCCAGTCTCAGAAGAAGAAAGCAATATTTTTTTTGACCAACAACAAAGCAGAATGAACTGGGAATCTTACTGACCACTGACAAAGTGGAATCAATTGGGAGCCCTTACATATGAATCACACAGAAAAGAGACACCACAACAGGGCACGATATTGCTCCTGAGAGAGAGAGACTGGGCATTATATATACTAGAGGGAAACTTTTTGTCCTTTTCCTTTCCTACAGCTCTTTACTGAAAGGATTTTTAAGGACTATTAGGCAGACTTGTTTTGCATAAAATAGAGACTGACAGAAGTGCAGGGTTACTAGCCCTTTGTTTAAGATTTTGTGGGGTTTTATTTTTACTGTGTCTCTTTATAGTTTTTCTACCCTGGCTTCCCCCATGTAAGATAGTGACACTCATCATATCCTATTTTTGTTTTTTATTTTTTTTAAGATTTTATTTGACAGAGAGAGACACAGCGAGAAAGGGAACACAAGCAGGAGGAGTGGGAGAGGGAGAAGCAGGCTTCCCGCTGAGCAGGGAGCCCGATGCGGGGCTCAATCCCAGGACCCTGAGACCATGACCTGAGCCAAAGGCAGACGCTTAACGACTGAGCCACCCAGGCACCCCTCCTATTGTTATTTTTTAATACAGAGGTTCAACCTGCTACATGGAGTCAAATTTTCAATATTTCATCCCTGTTTCTGACTTTTGTCTTACAATCCACAATCTCAGTATTAGTGTGGTTCTGAAGGTCCAAAACCAGCTTGGGGAAAAATATTAACCATTATTACATGAAAGATTAAGTCAAAGAGTCACTTCAACATTGAAAAGGTACTATAAAGCCATGAACCAAATGGAGATAAAGTCAATGTTTGGAAGCCTGAGTTTTGCAAACAAGTCTAGAGGGGAAAATGTAGACATAGGAAATGATTAATTATCAAAGGTCTTCTGATTAAATGGTGTTTTGTTTTAATTTACTCCAATTGCATAGAAAGATACATGTTACTGTGTGATTAGAGAGAACCAGACAAAATACCGATTTCATTATGGTTGCTGCATGTTTGTATACAAAGCCAGTTAAATTACATCTTCCAGGGTCCATTTCAAGGCCTTGAAATAACTAAATGCTATTCCAGGGACAAAAGCATCATAAAGCATGAAGAGCTTGACAAACAGAAAGGATCATTTCCTCTCCTTTTTAAGAAAATAACTAAAATAGAGGAACTCAACTGCAGTAGAGTACTGAAAGTGTGCATTTCAACTGAGTTCTTCCAAATATCAAGGTGAACTTATAAAACCACCTCCTGGTCAAGTATATTTTTGATACGAGAGTGCTTTGTTGGATCTCAGCCATAGAACCCTCATGCTAACGACAAGCAAATCCTCACCTGACAATACTCACCTCTAGAGCAAAAGAGAGTCATTGCTCACAATCCCTCAAGGACACCCACGTATTCCCAGGAATCCAGGAGTTAAGAAAGATACTCCTTCCCTCAAGTAAGTAGAAAAAAAATAATAATAATGTCCTTGTCTGCATGGATGAAATGGACAATTTTAGATTCAAAACAAAATACACACACACGTACATATGCATCCATAGTCTGTTAATGACGTTATCGCGGGTGAAAATACAGCCTTAAAATATCAAAAGTACATTAGACATGGTCACTGTCTTGAGAATATTATATGTAGTGGGGAAAATATATTCATCATATTGATTATTACATCAGAGAAACTACTGTGATGGTGGTTAATTTTAAGTGTCAACTTGATTGGGCCATGAGGTGCCCAGGTAT
The DNA here is from genome assembly GCF_002201575.2 of Neomonachus schauinslandi. NCBI lineage: Eukaryota > Metazoa > Chordata > Mammalia > Carnivora > Phocidae > Neomonachus > Neomonachus schauinslandi. Next base: position 40,748,151 of record NC_058407.1, read on the forward strand.
TTGGTCAAATGCTCTTCTGGGTGTTTCTATGAGGGTGTTCTTGGGTGAGATTAACATTTAAATGGGAAGACCTTAACAAGAGATTAACATTTATATGGTAAGCTTCATCCAATCAGTTTAAGGCCTGAACAGACGGTAGACCGACCCTCCTCCAGGTAAGACAGAATTCTCTAGCTAATTGCCTTCAAACTTCATCTGCAACATTGATTATTACTGCCTGACAGCCTTTGAATTGGAACACTGGCTCTCCCTGATTCTCCCACACTATCAGCCCACCCCTGAAGATTTTGGACTTCCCAGCCTCCATAACCACATGAGCCAATTCCTTACACTAAATTTACTAAATAAATATATTTACTTCATATATAATATATTCACATTTATTTTACTTATATTAATCAGTTATAATAAATCCTAATTATATTGTACATATATATCTTAATATATCCTCTTGGTTCTCTTTCTCTGGAGACCCCTAATAAAACTGTGCTCATAATATTAATAATATTAATTACTTAGTGAAAGACACTATTATATACAAAATCTCACTTAATCTTTACCACATTATATTACATTAGTGCTATTATTCTTATTTTCCAGTTGGGGAATCTGAGAATCAGAGTTTCAGTATTTTTTTCTGTTTCCTCACCTACATGTTGGGGAAAACAATAAAACCTACAGAATATTAATTCTATTAATACAAGAATTAATATTTAGAAAACTTACAATGGTATCGGACACACAGTGTTTTGTGTTTGCTCTTAAAATTAACAGTAGCACTGGTTACAGTATGTTGATCAACATCCCACAGCTATTATGTAGCAAAACTGAATTCTGAGCAGGAGCCCAGTCTCAAAAAGTCCAACTCCTAACTACTCCTCTATGCTACCACTCATTACGGCAAAGGGGACAGGTTGTAGGAAGAGTTCATCAAATGAAATATTTACAGATCCTTCCCACATGTGACATGAGCAAGATGGGCCATGATTAATTGTGGTGATGGTATAAAAAGCAGCAGCTAATTTCTGAGGCGAACAAGGCCTAGATTATTTAGGGCTTGATAGACCATAACCAGCTTCCTGAATCGCACTTGAAAGCAAATTGGCAGCCAGAGCCGAGTGAGTGAAGAGCCTTGGTATAATGTGCTCCCTGCGGCTCGCTCACTTAGCACTTTATACCACCAGAGTTTGTTCTATTTGCTTAGTTTAGAAGTCAATAAAACTGTGCACAGAGCTGCTAAGCACACATAGAACACAAAAATGCAACAGTCGAGAAAAAAATAAATCAGAGAAAAACAACACTGCCATTCTTTCTGAATCCTCAGGTTCCAGCCAAGGTCCAGAAAAGGTCCCACCAATAAAAATATGCCCTTGACATCTTCCTGAAGAGTACTTTTCATGCTGACAAATAAACCCCTTTAAGATGATCATAGTTACACATAGTTGGTTGAAACAGCTCCTAGAAACAGCTGAATAAAGAGCTACTTGGATACCATGGATAAAAATACTACAATACCTGAACTTCAACTTTAGCCTCCCCCCCCCTTTTTTAAGGAATTCTTGGGACAGAAAATATGAAAGAATATGGCTTAGAGGGAAATGTATTCAATCATGTGAGCCTTTAATCCTAATATTATGAATCCTAACACAAGAATAGTCACCAGGCATACTGCAGTTCTATGATCTCACTTTAGAGCCCTCTAAAATCAAGGAGGAGAAATCTTAAGGCTTGCACCCATCTCTTGGGTACCTCGTGTTCCCAGAGCGGCAGTCCTGCGACAAGGGATATTAATAAAAGCATGTGTCCCAAGAGGCGGAAGTATTAACATGACTTTATGACCCAGATCTAAGTTACCCAGATATAACTCTAACCATCAATATATCACATATACTTTTGATGATATATAAGAAAATCACTTGATAAGACTCAAAGGTAAACTAGCCAATTGCTACAAATAGTTTCAGGGACTGCAAGGTTCAAAGTGTAGGTGTAGAGCTTTAGTTCCATTATGACTCAGTCTAACGCTGCTACTTCTCACTGTTTAGAAAGGAAATGTCCTACTTAAGCTGTTACTGTCCTAGTTGTTTTATATGTTCTTATGATTTGGAGTGTGCAGGTTATTAAATTGCCTTGAGCTTTATGGAGTTGTAATGCATCTGATAATCCCTCAGGTTTAAAAGCAATAAGAAGGACACTCAGCCACTTCTGTTTCTTAGCTTGGGGAATCCAAAACCCTCTTCATCAAATGAATTAAGAATACAGAGAATAAAGAATGACTAAAAATAATGTCAAAGAACTAGTGGATGTCAAACCAACATGGTCAGTTGCCTTAATGTAAGAACTAGGTACCTCTACTTGGTGGAATGGAGATTAATATCTGACCTATGGAGATGTCTCTTGAAAAACAACTGCTAAAAGCATATCATATAGGTAATGAATAAGACATACCATATATATATTCCTACTAGATAAAGTTTTAGATTAACTAGAATCCCAAAGTCAAATATGAAGCTGCTAGAGCTTATTAACGTCTGAAATGGGATCTATGTAAAAGTGCAATTAAATCAGAGCAGAATTTAATGAGAAATCAATAGACATCATAAAGATCTATCTCTGCAGTTCTTATAATTTCCAAGACATAAAACAGCTTCGACAATTTCATGGTGCCTGTTTGGAGGCGGGTCCCCTGGTTTTTCTATCTTTCCTACTGTTCTTCCAGCTGTCAAACTGAATCTACCCATAGGCAGGACATGGCCATACCAGGCAATCTGTGAAAACAAATGGAATGAAAACAACAAGGGCAACATCAACAAAACTAGATTAAATTCAGTGAAAATGATATTATTTCAAGCTGATTATGGATATTTGGTGATTATTAATAAAATCTTGCAGACGTACAGTGAGTTCCTCAGAGCATTTCCTAGGCACACAAGACTACATTCTCCAGTCTTCTTGCATTTATATGAGGCCATGTAACCGAATTCTAGCCAATAAGAACATGGGTAGAAGAGAATTATATCACTGCTACACTTGGCCCCTAAATCTGCCTGCTTGATCCGACATACTCTTGCTCTTCACTCATAAGCCAGCTGGATAGGGGGATGCAGCTGGATTTCCAAGGAGGCATTAGAGCACAGACAGAAATACGAGAGGAGGATTCTGGATCCCTGAGTCACCACTTGAAGAACAGCCCAGGTGAGCCTCTCAACTTGCAATCACCACTAATTGCCTGTACTAACATAGCTATTAATATTTGAACTTATTTTAAGATTCCCAAACTCTGACCAAAATGTAGGGAGAGTGTGATGTTATGTTCCTAAAAATGAAAGCTAATGTTCATCGAGCATTAAATATGTGCCAGGCACTTCCTAAGTGTTTCCTATACGTTATGTCATTCAGTTCTCCCAAGAATCCTCTATGCTTTATTATCTCCACAACGAAGCTAAAGCTAGCGAGATTCAGTGAACTTCCATGGTTACACAGCAAGAAGCAGAGCTTAGTCAAAACTAGGCAATCTCTCTCTGGAGCCTACAGAACAAAACTCCAGGTAGTCACTACTCGGTACAGCCTAGGCACTACCCCCAAGTAAGGGAGACACAGAGAAGAAGTAGAGTGCCTGACTTCAAGCAGCTTAGAGCAAAGTGGAGAAACAATTGAAAGCCAACATTTTGACTGTTTTCACTCTCCTAATCAATTCCCTAATAATTAACTACCTCAATAAAAAAAAAAAGTGCAAGTAAAATAAAAAACTTCCAGATAAATGGAATGGCAGCTTCGTGTGAACATGATCACTATTCTTCATTTGACCAAACAGATCCAACTTCTAAGCACCACCTTGAGGCCTTCCCTTCCCTGAACTGCTGGAGGAACCAGCTGAGGAACAGGATCATCTGACATCCATCTCCTGTACCTTGGCAGGACAGGTCTTTGAAGGACTTCTTCATTAAGAGTTCAAGTAGCCTGGGATTTAGTTATATATTAAGTTACCTCTTTTTAAAAAAAAAAAAAAAAAAAAAGATAGGGGCGCCTGGGTGGCTCAGTCGTTAGGCGTCTGCCTTCGGCTCAGGTCATGATCCCAGGGTCCTGGGATCGAGCCCCGCATTGGGCTCCCTGCTCCGCGGGAGGCCTGCTTCTCCCTCTCCCACTCCCCCTTCTTGTGTTCCCTCTCTCGCTGTGTCTCTCTCTGTCAAATAAATAAAATCTTTAAAAAAAAAAAAAAGATATATTTATTTTTAGAAAGAGAGAGAGGGCACAAGTGGGAAGGGCAGAGGGAGAAGGAGAGAGAAACTCGAGCAGACTCCTCACTGAGCACAAAGCCCAACGCGAGGCTCAATCCCAAGACCCTAAGATCACTACCTGGGCTGAAACCAAGAGTCAGACGCTTAACCAACTGCGCCACCCAGGTGCCCCATTAAGTCACCTCCTGATTAATTGTTGCCTGCCCATTTGGTAGACTGTTGATAAGTTCAAGGAAACAAATGCTATACTCTTCAGGCTCAAACTGTACTTCCCTAAGTGCTGCAAAAGTCTCTTTGGCTCACCTTAATTGCCACTTTCTTTGCTAATCACACCATCCTGTATTCAACTTGGTGTCTTACAACTGGATCTCCTTTCCTGGTCAATCAAGCTAAAGCCAACTCTGAAGAGCCACGTCTGATCCATGGACGATTACTGCCCAAGGCCTTGACACCAGCATCCTTTCCAAACGTTTAATTTTAAATACATAAAAATATTAATTAATTTAATAGATATTTACTGACTACTGACTACTTCCCAGAGACCGTACTAGGAAATTGCGGAACATAAAGATAAGCAACGACACATGCATTCCCAGCCATCATAGAGCATACAGTTTGGCAACGAACAGACACTAACGAAACAAGTCTAATAGTTGCAAACTGAAATTGTGATAAGTACCGTGAAGCAGTACATACATACCTACCACCTCAAAGGCACAAGATCTAGTACAATAGGATAAGGAGGACAGGAGAGGTCAGAGACGACAAAGGGTAAGCAGAAACTGATTAGGCCGAGACTGGCAGGAAAAGCATTTTATACTGCGGGCCCAGCTTGTGCAGGACTATGTATTAAGAGAAAGCACAGCAAACATAAGGGAATGAGAGAATGCAGAGATTGAGGGGAAAGACAAGATACAGTTGGTAAGGTGGGCAAAGGCCAGATCACATAGGGATTCAAAGATTCTCTTAAATATGGGGAGACACAGAAGGTTTTAAACAACCCTAAAACGGCCCCTAGAAATATACCACAAGATCACATAGCTATCAGAAAACTGCTGAAATCCATACAAAGTGAGGTTACCCTTATTTCCTGGGGGAGCTACCCAGAGGCATAACTGACTTGTTACTTATGCACACCCTGTGGGCAGTTTTTCCTACAACAGGAGCCATCTAATTAGAAAAAGTGCTGTGAAATGGATCTCTGACTTGAACTGAAGTGATCAATGATACCAACGAGGCCCTGGAAAGCATTCAGGTCAGCGTCAGCTCACTGGCCAAAGCTGTTACGGATGACAGAGGTGCCCCAGAATTACTCCTGTTGGGCTGAGGCACTGTAGATACAATCACCAATACCTCGCGCTACGCCTGAATTAATGCTAAACCAAGTGGAAAGGTCACTACAGAAACTTAAAGAGAAAGCCACCAGGCCTTCATTGACCTTGATGTTTTATGGGATTTGTTCAGTTAGCTAGGTTTGGGACCCTGGAGAGTATGGCTGGACCCCTGGAAGATGAGGTTGGCCTCACCACACTGCTTGGAATTCTGTTGATAGTAGTCTTAATTAAATACTCTATGCAATGAATTAATTAAACAGATTCGATGCAGCTTCTGTTGGCCAGAGTAGAATAGCCCATGGTGTGGCATACTTATGGGACAAGTCTCCAGAAGCCAAGAGGAAGCAGAAATGTGGGATAGATATTATTGGGAAACAATTTTCACAGGTCCCTCGTATTTATATACATCTTGCAAGCAGAGGCACTACCAGCTTTTGTTCTAGACCGTCTTTTCAAGGATGCTTGTGTAGAGAACAGCCTTAGAAGACAAACACTCTCAAAAAAAAAAAAAAAGAGCACTGGGTGTTATGCACAAACAATGAATCATGGAACACTTCATCTAAAACTAATGATGTAATGTATGGGGATTAACATAAGAATAAAAAAAAAAAAAGACAAACACTCTCTCTCTCTCGCTCTCTCACTCTCTCTCTCTGGAGCAAAACACAGGTTTACTGTCCAGTATAATAAAGATAATGACTCTGTCCAAGGCAAAGGTCAGGCAGATTTGCTTAGAGGATATTATAAAAGATTCAGTTTCCCTAATCTTGGTTGGGTGCTCCTTTTATATAATGCAACCCACTGCATGGGCAGACCTCATCTGGCCCTCTTTGCATTGCCCTGTGGGAACAGGGGCTGAGAAGACTAGTACAAGTGTGAAAACTCGACTGCTATGGTTGTAAGAAAACCCTTTGTATCTGAATCAGGAGTCATGTGCCTTTTGCCAGCAAACATGAATTGTGGCAGGCTAACTTATTAGCTCGCCAGCTAGAGTAAAATCTCAGACTGTTCACATTTCTTGACAGTGCTAACCATCTCAGGTAGGCATTTTTCTGATGAGGTTCTACCAAGAAAGTGTAGTATCTTAAACTATTCATTTAATTTTTTGATTGATCAAGCTATTTCAGTTATGCATCCAGGTGTGATGCCTTGGTAATCTGTGCCCCTGGGCTTGATTTCAAATATTCTTTTCCAGACAGTGTTAAATATGCCAAATTCACTTATTTATTCAAAGACAGTTGTTTTATTGATGAGCACTAATCCCTTTATGAGCCAACTAGTACATGAGATTTCCTTAACCACAGGGGTTGGCATGTGGCCTAAGTTGTTCCAAATAGAATAAATCCTAAGGCTCCCATTCTAGGGTTAAGAAAGAACATTTTCTACATTTTCAGATGGAGTGATATAGGGTATGAGGCCTAGAACTAGGCCAGCCATTTTCCTACAAGTATTCCAAAGAAAAGACAACTCAAAAATAAAGACACAGATAATTACAGATAAATATTCTGGAGTTGAGATCAAATCTACCTAAGGAGAACGTATTGCTGGACTTCTTCTGATTACAGCAGAGAAAAAAAAAAAAAAAAGACCCTTAATTAAAACAATCTGCAATGCATTTTCTGAAACTTGCAACTGTTAGGATGCTGATTCATATGGTCCATCTGGCTTTAGAACACATCTTCATAACCACTAAAATATACTGGCTCTCACTTTTACCACTGCCCAGCACCCAAAACCTAGGACTTGTGAAACACTAAAAGAAATCAAGAAATGGGAAGGAAGGGAGGGAGAAGGGAGGGAGGGGAGGAGGGAAAAAGACAATAATAATAATTATCTCAAAAATTTTTTTTTAGAAGTTATGAAAGAAATAGTCTTCCATTGTCGAAGGCCACTGGCATGAAAATGATTCAAATCTGATACACTGATTTGAATGCTAAGACAGCATGCTAAGTCAGCACGGGAAGAATTCCTGCTGAATAAAACCAATAGGCAGCAATGCCCTTGCCATAATCATGTGTATAACCATAATGGGTCTATGAACATGTATATATTTTGAATCATCAAGGATACACTTACAAGGAATAGCATTATATACAAATAGTTTTCTGGTAAATCTCTGGATTATTTTCAATTATCACTGAATCTGAAATTTATTTTTCATCCTGATAAATGTCTTACAGTTTGCAGATTATGCTAAGTACTTCTGGCTAGTAAAGTACTAGCCAGTACTTTAGTCACAGAAATAACCTGCAAAAAGATTGCACAAGGCTATGTGAGTGCAAAGAAATGTGAGTAAACGATCTTAGCCAAAATAATCCAAACTATGCTTGTATGACAGTGACTTACAAGAAAAGAATCATTATACAAAAGGACAATACACAAATGAAAAGATGGTCCACGTTACCAACAATAAAGAAAACAAAGTCTTTTATAGCAAAAAATAATAAAAAATATTACAGTCTGATAATACCAGGTGTTGACAAGTTGACCAATTCTTGCACTACTAGTGGAAGAAAAACTTGGCAAGACAATTCTAGAGAGCAACACTAGGTGTTAACACCTAGTGAAGTTAAAGATATGCATTCCCATGATAAGCAGAATAATGGCTTCCCCAATGATATCCACCTCTTAATCCCTGAAACCTGTGAATATATTACATTACATGGCAAAAGAGATTTTCCAGATTTGATTAAGGATTGGAGATGGGGAGATTATCCAGATGGACCCAATGTAATTACAAGGGTCCTAATAAGAAGGAAGTAGGACAGTCTGACAGCAAATACAGCAAAATGTTGAGATTTGTGAAGTTGAGCAGTGAGTATGCAAAATTTTGATATTCCCTTTCCTTTACGCATTGCTGACTTCAAGAGTTTCAGACCCAATATTCTGCTGCAAATTCCCCTCCCCAGACCGCCCCTCCCTAAACCAGTCAAATGTTCCTGGAGATCTATCAGAAAACAGAGCATTGCTTTTCTGACCTTTTTTTAGATCAGAAAACTACATAAAAGTAGCAGACACTAAAGAGAAAATATTTATAAAGCCCCCTATATCCAGGTGCTGGAAATCAAAGAAAAGAGTTCAAGGAAATACAGGTTTAGGAGGCCTTATAAAAAGTGTACAAGGCAGGTCCTTCTCAAATTTGGGGGCTTGTAAACCCTTAAAATTTATTGAGGACCACAGTGATCTTTTATTTCTATGGGTTGTATCTATCAACATTTACCTATAAGAATTAAAAGTGAGAAGCATTTAAATATTTGTGAATGCATTTTAAATAACAATATTATGCCCATGGCATGTTTAAAAGTAAATACATATCTTTTGTGGAAAAAATAAGTACATTTTCTAAAACAAAAATAATTAGTGAGAAGAGTGGCTTTGTTCTCCATTTTTGTAAATCTTTTTACTGTCTGGCTTGATAAAAACCAGCTAGATGCTATTGAGATATATTGTTTTGGTTGAAGTATATAAAGATAATCTAACCTCACATAAATAAATAGTTGCAAAAGGGAAGCTTTTGTGGACCTCAGAAAGACTTGGGGGACCTCCATTGGTCCTCAGACCAAAGTATGAGAACCACTGGTCGAGGCAGTGGTTCCTTATGCTCAAAAGCTGAACAAGTATCTGATCAAAAGTATGATGATGTTACATTAAAAACAGACTAAAGGGGCGCCTGGGTGGCTCAGTCATTAAGTGTCTGCCTTCGGCTCAGGTCATGATCTCAGGGTCCTGGGGTCGAGCCCCACATAGGGCTCCCTGCTCAGCAGGAAGCTTGCTTCTCCCTCTCCCACTCCCCCTGCTTGTGTTCCCTCTCTCGCTGTGCCTCTGCCAAATAAATAAATAAAATCTTTAAAAAAAAAAAGGCTAAAAATTATCTAGTAACCTGATTACTCAAAATATAGAACACCAAAGCTATACTTTTCACCTGTACCGCAAACTCACCTTGAAGCTTGAAAGATAAAATTTTTTGGACAAAAACAAGGAAGTGCTACTTTTATCATTAGAAAACAAATTCAAGCTTGAATAAATAGAATGTGAAAAAATAAACATTTTTTAAGGAATTAGATAATTTTGATTCAATGGACTTTGAAATACTAATAGGTGATAAAAAATACTAATAGGTGAGTCATGACGGGTAAGAGAATAGAGTAACATTTCAATCCATAAATGTTCTGTACCCAAAAGAAGCAAAGATGTTCTGGACAAGTAAAAAAATATATATTTATTTCTTCATTTTACCTACTATTTACTTTCTATGGAAGAGAAAAATCAGGGAAGAAAAGGAAAATCAAAATACCAAATTATTTGCAATGCTGTTATAGAACTTTATGACTAGTCATGTTTTAGACAATACTCATTTGCCACAGAAGGTATCATTTAAAGGAGTACTCGGATATCTGAATAAGGTTATTTCAGTCCAGAAATTAGTCAATGAGATTATGGGAGAAGTAGTAACGGTAGCAACCACACCACTATTCCCTTCCTTGGTACTTTCAGGGGAGTACAGGGAGAACCGTAAGTAAAGCACAGCAATCATGGAGAATCATAATTAAGGAACAGCTACAAGTTCATAGTCCATTTTCATTCTTTTAGCTTACAGCTCACAGTACCCAAGCAACATTCTCAGGGCCAGATCCTAATAACTCCTCATAGAAATACAAGAGCCCAAGGCTTATTGCTAACATAACTAACCTGAAGCTTATCTGATAAAACTCCAGAAGGGATAGGGTGAGGGCAGGGAATTTTCACAAAACAGTGGCCCCTTACTCTGGGAGAAATTTAACTCTAGGTCAACAGCTCCAACATACAAGATTCTTGGTTTAAATATTAATCGTGTAACACTGCCAGAAAATAAATGCAATTACTTTTCTGCAAATTAACAATCTAAAAGTCAGCCATAGATTTTTGAATGAGCTTTCTTTAGCCTTTTAAAAATCAAGAAATTAAGTTGATGAAATGTTAGCAGTAGCTAAATACAAAAGAATAAGCTAAAAAAAAGCATTATGTTTAGCCTCATAAATTAAATTAGTAAATTAGCAAGGCTGCTAGATATACACAGTAAATTTTCCCAGCATAATTTGTATCTAGCATAAGACAGGTCCAGTGCATCTTATGGGAATCTACCATGATTAGCACAGTCTTCCAACTTTCAGATTCATGTGTTGATAGCAACACTGTAAATTTAAATTCTGGAACAATGCCCAGAATTTTTTGTTAACGGAAAACCAAGCATATCCCTGAAAGATAGAGGTCTCGTCCCTCTGTGGTTAATGCACATTTTGCGTCTCAATAGTTTTGACAACAGATTCTTGGAGTATTTCTTTGGCCTGGCTCTGTGATGCCAGTTCTCAAAGGCGATATGTATTATCAGCACAATGGGTGGGCAATTTTCAAAAATACCTTAAACTGAAGAGTAAAATATGATTCAGTTTTACTTTAAACAAATATTTGACACCTTGCATCCTGAAGAGGGAAAGAAAGTCATAAAACCATGTGGCATACTATAGGAACGTAGGACTACAACATCCAATAAACTGTCATTATCTGTAATGACTGAGATCAGACTGTTGCAGAACTCAAAATTTTTCAGATATTAGGAAGGTGTAATATTCTATTACACAACTCTGGGGTGAGGGTGGTTAGAGTAGCAAGCTACAATCAAACACCTTAATATCCTGTAGTAAAACACAGAAAAGGGGCATCTGGGTGCTACAGTCGGTTAAGCGTCTGACTCTTGGTTTCAGCTCAGGTAGTGATCTCAGCGTCATGAGATCGAGCTTCACATCAGGCTCTGCACTCAGCATGGAGTCTGCTTGAGTTTCTCTCTCTCCCTTTCCCTCTGCCCCTACCCTCCCTAAGCGCTCATTTGTGCTTTCTCTCTCAAAAAATCAAAGAACAAAAACAACAATACATTAACTGGAATAAAAGCTATAAATAGCCTCACATCCATTCAGGTTAAATATTATAATTAAATGAGATAAGAAAAACAAAACTTTTACATCAATCAAGAGACCCTTGAATTGCATGCAGTGAAGAAAAAAAAAAGGCAAAGAAAAGTGAAAACAAATATAATAGAGAAAATAAAAAGGTCTGAGCAAAAATTAAATGATATGAGGCAGAAAAGAAGAATAAAGAAAGAAAGAAGGCAAGTGGAGAGATAGGTTCTTACTTTCATGGTATCAACAGCTAGAAGGGACTTTTAAGAGTTCATGGCCAATATACCCATAAGCAAACTGATCAAGATCATACACCTGGCTAGTGAGAGAGACACTGAAGAGAATTTGAGCTGGTTCTTTAGTTCGTTTTTATTGCCATCCTAGTAGGCAGAATGACATTCAATGGATGTCCAAAAACCCTAATCCCTGGAACCTGTGAATTTGTCACATGGCAAAGGGGATTTTGCAGATGTGGTTAAGGTTACAAACTTTAAAATAGAGACATCAGCCTGTATTATACAGGTGAGCCAAATCTAATAATACAAGCTCTTAAAGACAGGGAACTCTGTCTAGCTAGAGTCAGAGAGATTTGATGTGTGAGGGAGACCTGACCCATCACTGCTGTGGGTGGAGAGGAGAACACGGAATGCGGAAAGCATTTGAAAGAATGCTGACAAATAAAAAAAAAAAAAAAAAAAAAAAAAGAATGCTGACAGACTCCAGCAGCAAAGACTGGCTCTGGGCTGACAGCCAGCAAGGAAACAGAGACCTCTGTCCTACAATTGTAAGAAACTGAATTCAGCTAAGAGCAGGAATGAGTTTTTAAGCGGACCCATCCCCAGAAAGGAACATAGCCCACCCAACACTGTGATTCATCAGTCTCGTGAGACTGAAAGCAAAGAACCCAGCTGAGCCATACTGCAACCAGATTTCTGTCCCACAGAACTGTGAGATAACAAATGGATGTTGTTTTAAGCCACTAAATCTGTGGTGATTTGGTATGGCAGCAAAAGAAAACTAATACAGCCATCCCTGTGAAAAACAATGTTGGCCAACTACAGTTGGAGGTTGGCTGTAGAGAGCAAGCCACCACCACACGTATGGGCTCACAGTGAAGTTACAAAGAAGAAGGCAACCGGGATGATTAAATCTGGCCATAGTAAAGCGCAATTTAAATATACCAAAATATTTTTTATGGATTGTCTATTACATGCTGGCAGAGAGTACACTAAAATTTATAGAAACGATATTTTTATTATATTCAAAGTCAAAGCTCCACTTTTCTAATATCTATGGTATTACCATCAGTAGGAATTATAACATCATGATTCTTTCACACAAACAGATTTGTAAAATTGAATAAATGGGGAGAGAAATCTCTCAGTGAAAAGCATGCGTATATGCATGTATCAAAGATAAAACAATGTAGTATAAAGGCAAAGGTCATTCAAACTGACTTACTCTTCAGTAAACATTCAAATATCATTTAGCAAGTGATTAGATATTTAAGTATATTATTTATGGAAGATGAATGCTATTTAAATGAGATGTTGACAGTAATTTGTAGTTCAAGGCATAACTAAATTATTCTCAACAAGCATGAATTGCCTAGAGTTTTATTTTCATTTAGTGAATTTTAAAAGACACATAGAGGATTGTATCAATAATTATCTCATTATCTAACAGCCCTGGCTTATCTTCCTATAGTTTAAATCATAAAAGCCAACACGGTTTAGGAATATGGATCTCTCCTTGGATGTTAGATCTTAGAAACCAAAACCGGGGCGCCTGGGTGGCTCAGTCGTTAAGCGTCTGCCTTCGGCTCAGATCATAATCCCAGGGTCCTGGGATCAAGCCCCCCATCGGGCTCCCTGCTCGGCAGGAAGCCTGCTTCTCCCTCTCCCACTCCCCCTGCTTCTGTTCCCTCTCTCGCTGTGTCTCTCTCTGTCAAATAAATAAAATCTTAAAAAAAAAACAAAAACAAAAGACAAAGGAAAAATACATTGTTCATACTGCTTTGGCTAACTGTTTTTCTAAAGAAGAGTCTGTAAGCACCAGTTAAGCAAAATGAGTATTACTTTATAGAGACTGCACTCATGTTCAAGGTTCAAACACCTTTTATAGAAAGGACTATATTTAACCATTTTCAGGACTATAGGCATAAAAATTTTCAAAGTTCACAGAAATAAAAATATTCGGTAACCAATCATATTATATATTACTTAATAGGACCTGAGTGCTGTATAACGGGAGTTTCTATTACTTCTCAAGTGTAGTGTCATAAAATTCATAAAGGACTCTAGCAATATTTTTAAAAATACCATCAAAATCATATCAGGCCTCTTAAGAATTTTTAAGACTTTTCCCAGGCATGTTTTACTTCTTGTAAGTTATAAATTCCCTTATAGCAAACCTATACTTTCCAAATCAAACTGATCTTTTTCAAGCATATTCATAGTAGGAATTGTCTTCTCAAAACTGGCTATGCAATGTACAGCCTTCCTTTCTTAAGTTTGCCGAAGTAGTATGTGCCTGTAAATTTTTAGTTACATTTGTTTTTGTTTTTTTATCTAAGTCATTAAACTAAACTTAGTGAAATAGAAAGCTAGAAAATCAAAATGGAAAATTTAAACCTAACCATAAAATGCTGGGTATATGTGTTAAAATGTATTAATATATATTCAGAATATGAGGGAAATGTCATGCCCATAGTAGTAAGAAAAACATCCAACTAGCAAAATATATTGACATTCAAAGGATATTTAGTAACTATAGCTATGTATTCAATAAAGGAGAGTAATTGGTAAGATCCAGAAAGCAGCCTCATTCTAATAGCTAAATTTGTGTTAACCCTGCATTATCACATAGCTTATGTTTGGCATTTATATTTCTTCTGAGTTGATGCACCTAACCAACAAAATGGGACACCTACCTCATTCCATGCTCTCCACCTGCATATGTGATTTTCCTGAGTAAAACACCAACCTAAAAGGTTTAAAATATCTGCCTGAGTAATGGTCATGTTCTTTTCCCTTAAAGACCAGGTAAGGGCAACTACCTAAAAATAGATTTACATTCCACTGCAAATGAGCGTTGGTCCATAGGATGAAACTGGACAGACTTAAAAGAGAGCCACAGAAAACTAAGAATATTAATAAAAGATAATGATCTCCCCCCCACTATCCCTGAGGCTGATGCATACCGATTTGGAAAAATAAAAATTATATTTTTGCAGACTGACCTTTTTCTAGGATTAAATTAGTTTGAAGCAATCTATTCGGTTTGATATTTTCTGGGCCCTCAAGGTAGTTTACAGCTATAGTAAATGTGCACTTTTGCTTAAAGCTAATGGTAGCTATCTCAGAAAACTAAAAACCTACCCATTTTAGACTGAGAGAAGTTTGCAAGACATTAATCACGGTCTTCCCAAAGAGCAGGCCCAAGTATGAGTTGCTTAGGTATAGCAACGCATTCATTAATCCTGGTATAGAGCACAGCATCAAATGATAACCTGGTACTTATCTTTCATTTCTCTCTACCCCATTAAAGCAACAGACACCTTACATTGTTAGTATATAATTTTTTTCACATGAGAATGTCTTACAGAGAAATGCATGTAACAGCAAAGGAGAGAGGAACCAGCTTTTTACGGCATGAAGCTCATTGACAGAATGAAAACTAGCATTATGTAAGTGAAAAGTAAAATGCTGGGAAAGCAATTGGAAGATGATTACAGAAGTCGCAGACACTCGCCTCTAAATTTCATCATGTTGTAGCTCATAGACTTGAAATCTCATG
This sequence comes from Neomonachus schauinslandi, assembly GCF_002201575.2. Classification (NCBI taxonomy): domain Eukaryota; kingdom Metazoa; phylum Chordata; class Mammalia; order Carnivora; family Phocidae; genus Neomonachus; species Neomonachus schauinslandi. The sequence continues at coordinate 40,763,454 of NC_058407.1, forward strand.
CAGCTGAAGGTTAAAAATGGGGGCTGGGACCATGAAAATGCTCACTTGATGAAGCTATTCAGAATCCAGGATGGTCGGATAAATCCAAGATTCTCATGACCCCTGGCAGCATTCACATCTCATCAAGGCGAGGAATGTCCCGTTGATGGTTTGGAGAGCATCGATCACGTCAGCACAGTCTGCCCTTGCTATAAACCATCTCTGTGATTTATAGGCATCAGCAGCCTGACGGTGCCCTTTCAGCTCTGCTGGGCGCGACAGGAGCCTCCCGAGTCATTTCGGCGAAACAAACTTACATTGGCTGTTCAATCCCATATTTCTGTGAGCTGAATTCTCATTATCTCACACACTTAGAAAGGATTTGCCTATAAGGTTTCAGTACCTTTCAAGACCCATCTCTTCCTTGCAAGGAGCTCCTGAAAAACATATCACAGAATAATTCTGTAGTCTCTTTTGCAGTCCTGTATGCATAAGGTAGAAGTCTGGAGCTTCATTTTTGTCAAAGAACTTGAAAAAAAAAAAATCAAGCCTATTTTATAGATCACCATCTCTGACCTACTTCCATTGGGTACAGCCACTCCGTCCTTAAAATCAAAGAAAAATAGCCCTGAATGCACACAGGGCTAAGTTCTAACTCCTTGAATGGACATTTTGGCCCCCCACAATCTAGCTCAGGGTTTCTCAACCTCACCACTGATGTTTTGAACTCGAAGATTATTTGTTATATGGGACTGTCCTATGGATTGTACAATATTTAGGAGCATCTTTCACCTCCCCTACCAACTAGATGTCAGCAGCCCCACTTCACCCCTCCAATTACAACAGCAAAAAAAAAAAATCACCAGACATTGCTAAATTTCACCCCCCGTTGAAAACCTCTGACCGAGCCACAAACCACCTTTCCAGGAATCTTCCTCCCAACAGGCCCCCACAAAAAGCCTCTGATCTATCTCGATTCTCAGTTGTATTCTAGAATATGGCTTGGACTTTCTCATTTGGGTACTTTGCCAGAATATCCTACTTGTATCTTCTTCAAGTTCCACCTTATATTCCCATTTCTAAAAGTTTTTTTGTTTTTTTTTCCCCTGAACATGTCAGTTTGAATGCTAGAGTTTATTTTTTAAGGATCTTCATTTGACCCCTGTAGTACATTTAGTTAATTATGACTTCAGGTAAGCCTCCTTAATCTCTAGCCTGTTTATCATAATTTAATGAGGATGATATCTAGCCTGTGTACCTGGTGATTGTGAGAAACAAATGAGATGATATACATGGAAGTACTTTGACAACATTAAAACACAAAAGAAATGTAAGGTATTACCAGTAAATCATAAAATGCTTCTGCTCTTTCACTTTTCATAGCTCTTGTTATTTAGCTCTATAGACTGCGATTTATGTGTTCACATCCCTATCACACCTTCATTATGTGAAGACAAAGACGATTCCCAGATTTTGAGTTTTCAACAATAACCAGGACAATTTGGCACACACTAAATATTTTTTAATTGTTTAATTAGCTTACTTCCTTCATCACAACATTGTGATTGCAGGAGAAGGTAATTTACCTTTACATTCCATATCTTCCTACAGTCATCAATTACACATGACAAAGCTCCATTGGTACGAAGACTGTTTTGACTACTCCATCGTTCCTCCCCCACCCCCAAAATAAAACCAATCTGGTATTTCATTAGGAGATCTGAAACCAATTCTGAGAATTTAGGAAACAGCATTAAGACATATTTGAAAGAAGGAAGGAAAGTGAAAATAATCAGGATGGGGGTGAGGTAGTTAAGTGCTAATTCACTCTCCCCCTCTTCTATCCTAACACAGCGAACAGCAAACTTGCACCCTTTCCAACTCCTGGCCTCCTTTGACAGTGACAAAGCTGTTTCTATTTTTAAAAAGCCTCCAAAGTCATCAATAATTATGGCTCCAAAGCTGAACTATCTGCAGAATCCCTATCACAGTCACATGAATATCTTTATTATTTGAAAGTGGATTTAATATTTGGTTACAGCCAAGTCATTCAGACAAAAGTTCATGAATGAGGTCGATACCACTGTGCTTAGTAAAAGTTAAATAGTAAAGTTAACCGGTATGACTAAAACTCTGTATGTAACATTCCAAAATAGTGGCAAAAAATGTTTGAGGGGCAACTGGGTGGCTCAGTCGGTTAAGCATCCAACTCTTGGTTTCCGCTGAGGTCAGATCTCAGGGCTGTGAGATGAAGCCCAGCATCAGGCTCCTAGCTCAGCACTGTCTGCTTGAGATTCTCTCCTTCTCGCCCTTCCCCCACCCCCATGCACGTGCACGCGCTCGCTCGCTCTCTCAAAAAAAAGAAAAAAAAAGTTTGAGATAGTGGCAGCATTTGTTGAAAAAGTATGTGACCTTCCATGTGATAATGTTATAGCCATACTCATTTGTATGATTTTTGAGACTTCATTATAAAAATAATTATAGTACATAAAAGCCAGCACTCCCATGGGAAAAAGCAACTACTAGTTATAAGCATCACCTTTGAAATATGAATAAAATGATATGGAATCAATCCAACTGTGTTCTGCATTTTATGCATAAGTTTATTTCTCAATAAGGTATATTTTAATTAAAACACAAATGCAATTGGATCATTAATGCTTTTGAAGGAGCTTTTAGTAAATACTATCACAGAACATGGGTGTTTTTTTTCCTAATTTGGACTATGAGTAACCTAAAATTCCTATTGAATTAATTTACTCAAAATAGACAATAACCAATACAGACCGTAAATAAGCAAAGTGGATTTATTTAAAAATCTTTACTATCTCTAATCTTGAAATGTATCTTTCAGAAATAAATGTGCACTCTAAATATGGCGCCTATATTTCCTGCTTGCATTAAGCAATGAATACTCATGGGTGCCCATTTAAAAAACAGACCATAGTTCACTGCAAACTGTACTCCCAGCATCACACTGGCAAAGGTTGGGAAACTGTCTGAGTTACAGATCGAGTCTGTACGTAAATACATAGAGATACTCTTGTGGTTTATAGGTTCCATCTAGGATAAGAGCCTTTAAAAAAAAAAAATCAATATGTTTCCTAATTGATCCGCTAGAGCTTCATTTTGACAGTGAAGAGTTGAGTCAGTGGTTGATTTAATTCAGCACTTTAGAACAGTGGACCATGATTCAGATGTGGTTAGAAAGAAATCTATTGAGATTTAGAGTTGGATTTTAGAGGCTGTTTGATTTCTAAAGCAGCAAACTTGACAGCTAATTGATAACTTGGCATTGCAGATGAGTTGTAAAGTTACGCGGATTTCCCTGGAGTTAAAGAGCGAGGCCATACAAACCCATAATGGATCTGAACAAATTCATTTCAAAAATATCAGGATATGAAAACTAAGTCATTTAAATCTGTGCTGATCCAATGAGGGAGAAAAGGTACTTTTTTAACCCTATAAGATCAATTTTTAAACTACTCATCTAATGGTCTATTTAGACTCTTGAAAGGTAATGTTTAATGGCTTTCTGTAGTGCTTGGCTCAATGTTATCACATTCACTAAAGCCATAAGAATGCCTTATGATACCTCAATCTCAAGAATTAAGAAAGATCTAATAGTCTAAAAGTGCTAAAGAAAGAAAAGAGCAAGTTGTGGTGCTCTTCTTATATAAAATAAATTGTTTTAGCTAAAAAGAAAAACCCCAAACTCCCTTTTCACCCAAAAAGTATAATCTTCAAGTCTAAACTGGCTACATATTAGTATTATCAAGGGTCTTATCAACCCATTAGAGACTACCTATATTCAATAGAGTATTGAAAAAAACTGATGAACATAAGGAATATCTGTCTGTAATTTATCCAGTCTCCTCTAGACATAAAGATGATTTTCTTCCCTGGGAGCAAAATCTTTAAAGGAAAAGTCTTCTGATGAAGAAAGGAACCCAAGGTCAAGGGAAGTAAACCCAATGCCCAAAAGGCTCGAACTAGTGTAAATAAAATAAGCACTTGCATTTCCAGAAACCTTGTCCAATTCTGAATATTTCCATAGTTTAGGGAAGCAAATGACTGTCACAAACTCACTTTTTAAAAGCTATTAATTTTTTTTTATTTTTTTATTTTTTAAAGATTTTATTTATTTATTTGAGAGAAAGAGAATGAGAGACAGAGAGCATGAGAGGGAGGAGGGTCAGAGGGAGAAGCAGACTCCCTGCCGAGCAGGGAGCCCGATGCGGGACTCGATCCTGTGACTCCAGGATCATGACCTGAGCCGAAGGCAGCCGCTTAACCAACTGAGCCACCCAGGCGCCCTATTAATTTTTTTTTATAAAAGCTATTAATAAAAGCTAACATGAATAAATCCATTACCCAGGCTCTTTTCTAAGTTATTTACATCTCTTTAACTCTCCAAACAACAGATTAAGTGCCATTAAGGCCTCCAAGGTCACAGAGCTAATCATCGGCAGAAGTAGGCTTAGCCACTACCATGGACTGCCTCTGTGAAAGCAAGCAGCTGTATAACCATAAGAAAAGAACAGAGTCCAATCCTCTCTAAATTAGAAAAGGCTAGTAATCACAAGCAAAAGGTTTATACCCAAACAACGAATGCAGATGGCAACCCCATTTACCAGGGAGACCTTAGGAAACAGTTCTCTGGGGATTAAATCTAAGTAACAGCTATCCCTAATTCCTCTTTGGAAAAGTCAGAAAGGATAACTGATGTACTTACTGAATACCTACGAAGTGCCCAACACTGCCAGGTATTGTGGGGAATGAAATAGAAGTCAAAGGCATGTTATGGACCCCACAGGACATTAACAAGGCTTATTCCAAATATGTTGCTAAATATGCAAGAACAAACAAGAACAGAAATAATTACGGAATAAGCTCACAGGTAATGAAGTGCAAATAACTGCAGCCCAAACAGCAACTACTCTAAAAAAAAAAAAAAAAAATCCAGTTTCTACTTTGGAAGAGCAATGCAAAGTTGTGAAAGTTTATATTGACCTATCTGTAATTTACAAGATCCCACACAATATCTTGATATTAAGATATCAAAAAAATATCTGGGGCACCTGGGTGGCTCAGTCAGTTGGGCGTCTGCCTTGGGCTCAGATCATAATCCCAGGGGGGAGTCTGCTTTTCCCTCTCCCTCTGCCCCTGCCCCCTGCTTGTGCTCTCTCCTCACTCTCAAATAAATATTAAAAAAAGATAAAAAAATCTACTTGAAACAAATGTTAATAGACAATCACAGAGAATTACAACCATAGGGATCAATAGGAAAAGAACATTCTAGGATTATTTTAATTTTTTTTTATTATGTTATGTCTAGGGTTATTTTAAATGTGTATTGATACAAGATTTGAGCCAACTTAGTGGTTATTTTCATGGCTTTCCTGGCTTTTCTCACCTCTTCCACCCAAATGGGACAGGTAGGGAGTGAGTGCAGAGGATAGTAAGTATAATTTTAATGAACACCTTGTTTCTATAAGGAGTCTACAAGCTGCTGAGGAGGTGGTGAAAATAGAGCTCCTACTTCCCTCCCCCGCCACCCCGCACTATGCAGACTGCTTAGATTTTTGCTATGGAAGAACTAGAGAAAAATTAACTTCCGCCTGAACTGTTCTATTTCCCCCATTGAGTACACAAGCCAGAAAACTCCCACTTATCCTCTATTTCTATCTAATTTAACAGCACCCCAGCCATTGTCTCCTGGGCCCAGAGAAAAACAGACTCACGGATTCCTCCCACCCAAAGTAAATGTTGAATTTAGAGTTCTTCACCAGAGCAAGCTACAGTGCATTGTTGTGGCCCAAAAGCAATTATGGTGATACAGGAGGCTAGGGAGTTTGCATAAATGTGTCAGGACTATGGTCAATCCTCAGGGACTAGTGTCAATTCTCAGCTAATCGCATACCCTTCTCAGCATCTTAACATCCCAAATCTGAAGTTTTGTCTGAAAATTCAATCAGTAGGCCTGCTGTGAACTTCAGGCAACGATTACCATTTAAAAGTGAATACCTGCAAAATTTGTAGAAGTTTCACTCTTTTTGGACCTACTCTCAGCTCTTGGTGAGGACCCCAGCCCTTTGTGCCAATGTGGAACAACCAATGGATCATGCTCCAGAGTATGTGTGGTACAAAAACCTTTACGTTCATTCCTCCTCCATTTATCAAAACAACTACAGACTTATTTTGCCACCAAAGTTTACTTCTGAAAAGCTAATGAGGGTACAAAAAAAATTAAAAATGACTCAATCCAGTTCTATACCATTCAGAGTACTTGTACAGGTAAGTACTCCTTGAATATGACAGATAGGAATGCTTTCATCGTCAAAACCCTTGACCTCAACATGGAGATGCTTGAACTTCATAAATAACTAGGGCTTGTAAATACAACATCTTCTCAAGGACTGCAGAGATTATTTCCCTAATGACTCTTCAGTATGAGGAGTTGAAGAATAAATTATTTTCTATTGTATGGATACTTGTAGTGTTGTCTATTTTGTTCTGGTATTAAAGAACCAAGGATGTCCTAAATGAGAACACATTCATGATTAAGGCTAATACTCGTACCTTCTTAATAAGGGAGTGCCTGGCATGTTTTAAAGCAAATTCCATATATTAACTCAGGTTTACTCCACCACAACTGCATGAGGAGAGGTGCTGTATCATCTTCATTGGACAGGTGAAGAAACTGAGGCCCAGAAACTAACAGCAAGGGAGTAGCCAAGATTCCATCTCAGGCAATGTAAATCCAGAGTCTGTGCCCTTCATCCCATGCTGCCTCTCAACTGCACCCCAAATGCCATCCCAATGCCACCTGATGTTATTCAGCTGAAGACTCATGTGAAAACATACTACAGGACTGACTTTTAAAATTTCTTTGTAACCAAGTGTTCAGTACTTACTTCTCAACCTCTTTCCGGAAAATACATCTTTCATGAGGCTATTTAGCAACATTTCTACAATAAAGTTGAAGCTTAAACAGGGTACGAAAGAAACAATTTATTATCTTACACCATACTCAAATTATGAGCTTTGCAGCAACTTGTTTATGTACTGAACTTGTGGGAATGAAACATACATTTCATCTAAACATCTAGAGTCTTACCTCCCCCCAGGATGTGATAACATCAATGGACAACAATGTTCAAAATGCTTGGTGATGAAAGAACTAAGTGCTATCCAAGTCTCTTGAACTTTACATAGAAGTCAAAGCACATGCAAAAAAAAAAAAAAAATCAAAGAAAAATGCAGTGGTGACATCTTTTTTTGTGTTTATAAATCTTAGTGTTGTATTTACATTCTACTTTGGTGATGAACAAGGTCTAGCAGGAGCATTTCCTCAAAAGAATGTAAGAATTAATTATCCAATTTCAGCCCTTAGAATTCTAGCATCCTTTTATAGGGCATCTTCTTTATAGAACCCACTAGCAATTATTAGTGAATGGATTAACTGGTCAAGATAATAACTGACTCATCACTTTACATGCAAAAGAGGTACAGTGAACACAACTTCCTAACTTCAAGGACCAAACACTACATATAATATTTAAAGTTATATTGTCTCAAAAAGTTTGGTAAATGAAAAATAGGACAAAAGAAATGCTGTACTATTTTCAATGAAATACTAACAAGCAACAAAGACTTTGAGAAACAAACTTGGTGCCTCTCTTTAGATTAGGGGACCACACACTCAATGAGGAGGAAGTGAGGAAGAAGAACTGAGGTGGGATGCTAAGTGCACATCTTGACTACATGTAACCAAACTTGAAGTTTTTTTAAAAACCATGTTTAAAGTAAACAAACCCCTGCACAGATGGAGTGCAGTCCATGTGCACCTCAGTTCCTAACTCCCCCTGCAAATATTCGTCTCATCTCCTAGCTCCTCATCAAAATCTTTGCATATGTTACTTTCCCCCTTAGACCTTACTGGTCAAAAGAATTGGCTGTAATTTCATCCCAGACTAAAGGATGTTTAAATAATCTATGCAGCAGTAACAATGATAAATACATTGTTTCTCTTAGAGTTTTTGAGAATAAAAACAATTTACAAGCTCCATTAGAGAATGCTTAAATGCAGGCTCTGGCGGTGGAACAACCTTGATAATGAATCTCAGTCCAGCCATAATCACATATCACTTAAGTATATGATCTTAGACATGTTTCTTGACCTCTCTGTATCTCAGTTTCATAATCTGTAAAATGGGTATGACAACAACACCCACACCATAGGACTGTTGGAAGAGATTAAATGAGTTAATACTTGATAAACCCAGCACCTGGTGAGTCGTCCACAAAGATGAGCTACCACAACCACCATATGAACACAAATTCCTAAAGGTCCGTAGACCAACTACAGATAAAACCACTACATTGAGGTCTTCGTTCAAAAAAAAAAAAAAAATTCCCAAACAAGACCATCAGATTAAGACATCCTGCTATGAGTTTATTATGAAACAAAGTACTTCAGTAGAATGGTGTATTAGCAGTTGGCAATCCTTTGCAGATATGGGCTCATTTTCATTTATGAAAAATAGGCTAATCAGAGTTTTGCTACAATCTTGACAGATGTTGTCCTATGTTGACATTGAGCTTTAATCCTCCATTTGTAGCTTTCACAGTTTCCTCTTTATTATTTCATTATGGCAACATATGTTTTAAAAGTGTCATACTACATTTTATACCACTATTATTACTTTACGCCTCCATGCGGAAGAATCCTAGTATCATCTCCTGTGATGTAACATAGGCAGCTTCTCTTAAATTTCAGTATTCTAGCCACAAAGCCAGGTCTAAATCATGGCTATTATTTCACTTCTCAAGATTAGTATTATCAGATGGAAAGAACTGACATGTTTGGGTTTGAATGACAGGTAACATCTAGTTTATTGAGCAATTACTAGGCACCAGGCCTGGCAGTAAACACTTGACATACACTCATTCTTACAAAAATCCTATAAAATAGACATGATTGTTACCCACATTATACGAAGAAACTGAAAACAAAAAGTTACATAACCTGACAGAGGCCACATAGCTAGAAAGTGGCAAAGCTCAGATTCAAACACAGGCTTGTTCCCATGCGTGTGTGTGTGTGCATGTGCGTGTGTGTGTACACTAAGTGAATCTGGTTGGAAGCAGTATTTAAGCTCTACATTTGAAATTCTTTATAGTGTATGGGTAGATCAATACCTAACTCAGGTTGTTACAAAGTCTAAAAAGTATATATGGACTGTATAGTACAATGACTAAGACAGTGTTGCCATTCAATAATCCTTCCTCTTTTCCTCCACTCTCTAACTGTGGGGCTAAGTTATACCCAAAGCTCACCCTACAGCATATTTCCTCAGTACTTTGCCAGAAGTATCAAACAAAAATGCCGTTTTAAAAGTTTGTCATTTTTCCCCCCCAAAAATAGTGCTGGAATAACTGGATATCCACATGCAAAAAAATAATCTAGATATCAAATTATACCCATTACAAAAATTAAAATGGATCACAGACCTAAATGTAAAATACAAAACTATAAAACTCCTAGAAGATAACATAAGAGAAAACCTAGATGATCTAGGGTTTAGCAAGTGCCTTTTTAGAATACAACACCACAGGCATGATCCATGGGGGGAAAAAAAGAACTGATAAGCTGGACTTCATCAAAGTTAAAAATTTTTGTTTTGCAAAAGTCACTGTCCAGAGAATAAAAAGAGAAGCCACAGACAGGGAGAAAACATCTCTATAAGATGTATCTGCTAAAGGACTGTAACTATTAAAACTCAAAAATAATAAAATAAATGACCCAATGAAAAAATGGGCCAAAGATCTTCATAGACACTCACCAAAGAAGATATAAAGACAGCAAATAAGGATATCAAAAAAATGCTTCCCGGCATATGTCATCAGGTAAATGCAAACTAAAACAACAGTGAGATACCACCACACACCTGTTGGAATGGCTAAAATCCAGAACACTGACAACACCGAGTGAGAGCGAGGACGTGATGTTACAGGAGCTCTCATCCACTACTGGTGGGAATGCAAAATGGTACAGCCACTTTGGAAGTCAGTTCGGTGGTTTCTTATGAAACTAAACATGCCCTAACCATTGGATCCAACAATCACACTCCTTAGCATTCACTGAAAGCAGTGGAAAATTTATGTCCACACAAAAACCTGCACACAGAGGTTTATAGCAGCTTTAGTCATGATTGCCAAAAATTGGAAGCAACTAAGACATCCTTCAGTAAGTAAATGGATAAATAACTGTGGTACATCCAGACAATGTTTTCAAAACCACGCTGAACAGAAATGATCAAACCATGAATAAGACATGGAGGAAACAAAAATCCTATTATTAAGTGGAAAAGCCCAATATAAAATGGCTACCAATTATAGGATTCCAACTATATGATATTTTGGAAAAGGTATAACTTTGGAGACTAAAAAGATCAGTGGTTGCAAGGCACTGGGGGTGGAAAGGACAAATAAGCAGAGCACAGAGATTTTCAGGGCAATAAAACTACTCTTTATAAGACTGTAACAATGGATGTATATCATCATAAATTTATCCAAACCCACAGAATGCACAACACCAAGAGAGAATCTTAATGTAAGCTATGATTTTGCGTGATAATGATGTGTAATAAATGTATCACTCTGATGGGGGATGATGATGGGGGGGTATGCATTTGTGGGTGCAGGAGATATATGGACAATCTCTGTACCTTTTCCTAATTTTTCTGTGAACTTAAAACTTCTCTAAAGAATAAAGCCTAGGGGTACCTGGGTGGCTAAGTCAGTTGTGTGTCTGGCTCTTGGTTTCGGCTCAGGTCATGATCTCAGGGTCCTGGGACTGAGCCCCGCATCAGGCTCCCTGTCCTGTTGCCTCTGCCCCTCCCCCTGCTTCGCACACACACTCTCTCACTCTCTCACTCTCTCCCTAAAATAATCTTTAATAAAATGAAGAGATATATTTATATATATACATATATATATATATTCTTCTAGAATATTCTTGAGGATGCAGAGCATCCTCAAGAGCAGGGATGATATCGTCTAAATGTTCTATTGTGCTTAGTACACTGCAAACACTTAAAATTGATAAGAGGCAGTAAGTCCTGATAAGGGTTAAAAAGAGAAAGTATATCTCAAGACTAAAAAGGTAGCTGTTAAATGTATGCATATGCGTGATATATATGTGAATACATACACATGCACATATACATGCTATCAATGTCCATATACTTTTATATATTCTTTTTGACTAACATAACAAAAAAGATCAGTGAAGGTCCCCTTGCCTCTGGTAATTCTGGAAACAAGTAAAGATGTCAAAAGGGGGTTGTGGCAGACTGGCTTTCTGCTCACCTACACGTTTGCTCCGGGGGCCCCCCACCGTGATGTCCCTTCCCTACACAAAGATTTACCAGTTTAACTCAGCCATAGCTACACGACCTGAGTTGGCCAATGAAATATAGGCAGAAGTGATATACCCCATCTCTGGCTTTAGGAACCAGTGCATTATGCATTAACTCTTTCTCTCTGCCACAAGACCAGCAATATTCTCCTGCATTTCAGGCAAGGAATCCATTGAAGAAAATGTGGAATAGTGTTGCAGCTGAATCACAACAAAATTTTCTGTGAGAAACAAGCTTTTATTTTTGTAAGGAGCTAAGGTTTGAGGGTTGTTAGTACAGTGTATCATAGCGTATGCTGAAATTGGGGGTGCTGCCATCAGAGCTTAAACTTGGGAGGTTGATCAATATGCAAGCATCCCATGGTTCTGTCAACCACTTCCCAGCTTACACACAGGCTCCACAGCAAGAACATTGTAGCAAAGAAGTCTGACTCCGTTTCTCTGCTCTTAGGATATTTTTATTTAATGCCCCTAGGTTTTATTAATGTTACTGATGAGGAGAGGGAAAGTCAAAGAAAAAATAAATCACATTCAAACTTTCACACCGAAAATCTTGAAAGCGTTCAAATATTTAGGTCCTATATTTTATTTAAAAGGACGATCAAAACTTAAAATTCTAGGATCCGTGAAATTATTCAAAGTATTTTAAATGAATAATTAATCACTTAACTTTTACCACAAGTACACAGCAAGGAGGCCTTTCATTTGAAATGAGAAGATCCAGGTGTAGATTTTGGTCCTGCTCTGTAGCAACTCTATTTTGAGATACCAATCCTATCCACACTCCCGTACTTGGAAGGGACCCCATCTCACTGCCCTGTGAAAGTGCTGCCATGTTTGTGACAGGTGAATGGTATACCTTTATACCAAATGACTTCAGACAATCAGCTCCCAGTCGGCAAGACCAGGCACCATATGGTCCAAATGGACTTCATTTCCAAGCTTTCAGTGTATATGAGAATGCATCATAACAAATATCTCTTATGATAAATTGAGAGGGCTTTTTAAATTTGGATTTTAAGAAAAATCTTGATTAAAACATATACACTTTAAAGTGAATTACTCTAAGCTTGGGACTCCTGAGTTGTGGAATGGACTAAAACATCCTCACGTGGATGTGAGATTCAAATAATGTGAATATGTGCAACCATATGGGAATGATCAATTTTAAAAAACTTCAAAGAAGCAATTAAAATCACTGATCATTCTTCTAATTATTGGTAATCCAGTATTTAACAACTATACCTGCCATGTTTAAGTATATTAAATTTCATGTGAGTATTTAACTTATAATGTATTAAAACTCCCTATAGGATAGAAATAAAGTATTAAATTCAATACACATGCTTAAAAGCATAATTTTAGTATTTTAGACAACAGTGAATTTTAGTTGAAATTCAATGTTACTGGGCGCCTGGGTGGCTCAGTTGGTTGAGCGACTGCCTTCGGCTCAGGTCATGATCCTGGAGTCCCTGGATCGAGTCCCGCATCGGGCTCCCTGCTCGGCGGGGGGTCTGCTTCTCCCTCTGCCCTCTTCCCTCTCGTGCTCTCTGTCTCTCATTCTCTCTCTCTCAAATAAATAAATAAAATCTTAAAAAAAAAAAAAAGAAATTCAATGTTATTACTTCTTTGTTACAACTATCTAGCACTTGTTTAGAAACTCAACACCCTTTGAAAGCCTTGTTTCTTTGGAAAAGTATAATGTGCTTTAAGGTTCCTGAAATGGTTTATAGCAAAAGCCTAGAACTGATAGGAACCCACCTTTGGGGAAAGAGAAAGGAGCACATTGGGTTTAAGCTGGTCTTTTAAGTGCCTGGAGGAGTTTTATTTTCTCTTCCTATATACAGCCTAGAGAACCATGTTTACTGGATGAACTGGCATTCTGATTACCTACTTAACCCTGCAAACGTGATGTTTAGTAAGTACCATCCTTATGCAAATGGTGTTTTCTTTGCAGAAAAACATTGACATTTTCCTCCAAAATGGCTTGAAGAAACTTAGGGATCATTTCCAGAAAATTTATCTTACTTAGTACATAAATTCTAACATGTGGCTCTGCTTCTAAAAGCAAGACGAATATTAACTGCTCACTAAACCAAAAACCTCATTTTAGATACAATCCTGGTAGTTCCCTAATTCTCTTTTTTTTAGGACTCCAAAGGTCGTACTTATCAGCCTATCATGTTTTGAATCGCCTTGCCAGAGAAATTTTCAACATCAGACATTATTTTTATTCACCTCTATCACCTTTTTGTGGATCCAAATTTGTAGAGTTACGATTTGCTCCATGAAGGTCATTTTTATTAAAATACCTTAATCTTAAAGATATTTTCAAGCTATCTCTTTCTTTTATGTGTCTGAAAATTGCTTGATAGTGCAAAAATTGTTTGGATGTCTTCTCCTTAAAGGACATTTAATAAAGTGGCATCCACATGTTGAAATTTAATGACTAAAGTAGCTGTGATCCAGCTTGAGCTCGATCTACTTCAATCTCAGCCATGTAGGGACAAATAAATAGAAAGCATTTACAGCCATTCTTGGAGCCATTTTGTTATATCCTAAATGTTATTTACTGCATAGTTTTCTCAGTTTTCTCTTTTCACATTAAAATGCTTAGCTCAGGGCGCCTGGGTGGCTCAGTTGGTTAAGCGACTGCCTTCGGCTCAGGTCATGATCCTAGAGTCCCGGGATCGAGTCCCGCATCGGGCTCCCTGCTCAGCGGGGAGTCTGCTTCTCCCTCTGCCCTCTTCCCTCTCGTGCTCTCTGTCTCTCATTCTCTCTCTCTCAAATAAATAAATAAAATCTTTAAAAAAAAAAAAAAGAGCGGATTCATTAAAAAAATAAATAAAAAAAAATAAAATGCTTATTAGCTCATTGGAATTTTCTCAGGAGTCAACTTAAGAGAATTTAACCAACACAGGACTGATCAAATGGAGCAAACTAAGTATATGGGATCATTCAGAAGAAACTAGAAAAATCTTGGGCTCAGACTCCAAAAATAAATATATCATAAAGGTAAAATTCTGCAGCAACCACGCAATATGAATGGCTTCCTATTTCTGTAATCATCCCAGAAAGCAATTCTACTTGCAAATATAGCAGGCAGTTATGTAGCTCATTAGAATATCTTTAAATCAAAATTAAATTATTTGTGTCATTTCCAAGGCATTTGAAGTTCTAAAGCAGTGATTATCAAAATATGGTCAACCGATCGTTGGTGGTCTATTGACATCCACCAGGTGGTGTTTAAACAGACATGCAATACTATTCATGTTTGGAGTATAGTAATGAGTGCATTCAGTAATTTGTTATAATTGCTGCTGATGAGGCATTAAGAAGGAACATTGCCCATCACTCCACTTATAATAGCCAACATCCCTCCTGTCTTTGACTCATCTCAATTACAAGAGAAATATATGACATGGCACCCTAGTTCTTTTGTCTAGAATACTGAATATTGAAAACATTAAGAAAACAAAACAAAACAAAAATCAAGTAACACAAGTGTCCCTCAAAAAACAAGAAGTCTTTCAATGGAAGGATAGTCTGACTTGGGTCACTGAGAATAAGCAAAGACTTGATCCTTCTGTCCAATGGGGGAGACCTGTTCTGCTGAAGGAACCATAGCAAGCTCTATACCCCATTTACAGAGTGGTACTTGTACAAAGTCTGCTCCTGTTTATGTGGATTCTATATTGCAATAACTAATTTTAACACTTAAGACTGGCACATACACTAAATTCATACAAATTGGGATTATTTTTAATACATAATGTAGCTTAGTTGTCAAGATATCTCAGCAGTATTTTTAATGGTAGATATGAGAACAAATTAAATGTCTTATAATATTCAATAAGAGGCAATAATTCAAAAGGAGAGATTTTATTTCTATTAGTATGGATAAATCTGTACTTGAGCTCAGAAAGTTAGATGTGTAATTATAAGGGGAAAATATATGTTGGAGAGAAATTAGGAATTTTAAGCATGAGAACACACAGAGTCATTTTATCTTGCAATTTTCCTACACTTTTAGTAAAATTAATCTAAAAGAAAAACCAATCTTTTGAGCAGCAGCTAATTAAATAAATTACTCACTTTAATAATGAATGATACATAAATATCAAGAGAGAAATTATTCACTTCATGTCTAGGTTATCTAATGATGTTTGAACTTTGCCTATTGCAATATAATAGAATTTTAACTTGATTTTATGTTAAAGCTACAACATCTTAGCACTTTTTTTTTTTTTAAGATTTTATTTATTTGACAGAGAGAGACACAGTGAGAGAGGGAACACAAGCAGGGGGAGTGGGAGAGGGAGAAGCAGGCTTCCCGCCGAGCAGGGAGCCCGATGTGGGGCTCGATCCCAGGACCCCGGGATCATGACCTGAGCCGAAGGCAGACACTTAACGACTGAGCCCACCCAGGCGCCCCCATCTTAGCACCTTTTAATAATGAATTGGAAGAGAGGATTTCATGTTCAGGCTTAAAAATGTTACATACTCAGTATCAGAAAGGAAGTGTTATTTTAGAAAAAGCAAAAACTGGTCTTGGCTCTTATGACCTTGCAAGTTTTGAGGGTCCATGCGTACAAATAAATGACATATATGGGAATTTCACAGACCTCAGAACATTCTGCAGCTTTTACAGAAGGCTCAAATCTCTCAAAGATATAGGCTCCCTTCATGCTACAGTCTTTTTGCTTAAACTTCTTAGAGATTCTATTTTTGAGGATATAAAAAGAAGAGAAATATGTATCTTCAGAAGAGAAATGCATGAATTCCTATCTGGAATATTAGGGAAAAATCAACACCACCACCCCTTAAAAAAAAAAAAAAAAAAAACAAGTTTCATTGTAGTGCTCAGTCTGTTCTACCTTCAATATGATTGTTTTTCCTGGGCACCTGGGTGGCTCAGATGGTTAAGCGTCTGCCTTCGGCTCAGGTCATGATCCCAGGGTCCTGGGATCGAGTCCCACATTGGGCTCCCGGCTCAGCGGGGAGCCTGCTTCTCCCTCTGACCCTCTCCCCTCTCATGCTCTTTCTCTCTCGCTCGCTCTCTAAAAAATAAATAAAATCTTTAAAAAAAAATATGATTGTTTTTCCTTCTTCATATTTCTGTATCTAAGCGTTCTTTGGATCATCAAGAATCTAGAAAATAAAATATTAACAATAATAATAACAATCTCCTATCTCCAATGAAGTACCTACCATATGCTAATCATGATGTTCGGGGATCGATGTGCATTTTCTCTCCTTCTTAAAATAATCTAGTACAAGTAGATCAGATTCCATTTTACAAGCAATGAAATCACAGGCTGACAAGGTCGAACAGCCTGTCCAAGGTCATTCAGCTAGTAACTAGAAGAGCTAGAAATCAAATCAAAGTTAGCTTAAAGTTCTCACCCCAAGACCAAAGGTTAGACAAGCTGTGATGGGGGCCTAATAGAATAAGATAGAAAATGCAATGAGAAGACAGAGATCTTCTCTTCCCTGCACTACCTGGGTCCTGATGCTAATATCTCAGCAGCAGCGTCCTCTACAGAACTCTTCTCTAACCTGACTGCTGCAGGCATCAGTCAATCCTGGTATTAATACCAGTGTGCTGGTTAAGAGCAAGAGAAAAATAAAATCCATAGTATAGTGTCACTTTGTGTAAGAAATCCAAGAAGTGAAGTTAAATTAGATGAGACTCTGCTTCTGAAAAGGAATATCAAGGATCATTAATATCTTTTACCTTTTTTTTTAATAACTAAGCAAACAATACAAAGCCTAAAGAACTTTAAAACATAAACTTCTTGGAAACACATCCTTACCAGAATAATCTATGCAAGGGGTTAAAACCCCATATTTTGCTCTTTATAAAAGTAGGCTTATATGTATTAGAGCTAGAACATGAGAGTGTTAATGCTATGAGTGACTCCATGTAGTGGATATTTCTCCCACTGAGGTTTTACCATGTTTCTCGTGCAAACCAGTGTCAGTACAAGGACTCAGTCATCACAAGAAGCCAGGACAGTCCTCGGGCACCACCACTGTCCGTAGATACCCAGCAATCCCAGGTGCCAACGCAGAGTTCACAATCATGCACTGTAACCATCAGCTCAGGTTTCTTTCCCTTAATATTTCTTAGAAAGAAAATTTCTCATAGGACATCTTTCATGCCCTATTTTATTAAGTTTCATTTTTCATTTTTTAATTATCTAAACAGGTTAGTAGGGATGCTGAACTCAAAATCTATAATAATATCAATTAATAATACCTTGACTCCAAAAATCACAAAGCCTAAAATTTAAAAAATTCATGAAGTGGACCTTAAAGCTAAAAACTTTTCCACTTCAAAAGACACCAATAAGAAAATGAAAAGACAAACCAGAGACTGAGAAATTATTTGTAAGTCACATCTGATAAAGGACTCGTATCTGGAATATATAAAGAACTCTTACAACTCAATAATAAGTAGACCAACAAAACAATTTAAAAATTGGCAAAACAATTCAATGGATATCTTACCAAAGAAGAAGAATGGCTAATAAACATATGAAAAAGTGATCAATATCATTATTCATTAGGGAATGCAAATTAAATCCACATAAAACACCACTATATATCAACTGGAATGGCTAAAATCAAAGACAGACAATACCAAATGTTGGTGAGGATGTGGAAAAACTGGGATCACTTGTCTGTTTCTTGTGGAAACTGATCTAGATACTGTGGAAAACAGATTGGCAGTTTTGTCAAAGTGAAACAGACATACGATCCGACAATTCCACTCTGAGGAATCTAAGAAGAATGAAAACACATGTTCACACAAAGACTTGTACACAAATGCCCAATAGCAGCATTATTCATAATAGCCAAAAAAAAAAAATCCAAATGTCCATACATAAGTGAATATGACATATCCATAAAATGGAGCAATATTTAATAAAATAGGAATGAATTACTGATAGCATAATGTTTCTGAGGTAGCACTAAGTAAAAGAAGCCAGGCACAAAGACTTACATATTCCATGATAACATTTATATGAAATATCCAGAAAAATGCAAATTTATAGAGACAGAAAAGATACCAGTAATTGCCTAGACTGAGACTGACTACAAGAATGTCCACAGGGACTTGGAGATTGATGGCAACTTTCTAAAACTGAATCGTGGTGACAGAGGCACAATTCTATAAATTTATTAAAAGGCACTGAATTGTACACTGCAATGGTGAATTCCTCATTCTTACGGGTAAATCTCAGTTGCAGCTTTGAAGGTATCATGTACCCTCTCTGCTCCTGTTTCTTTCCTCTTAAGAAAAACAGTGAGGAAAATATATCTTTCTCCCTCCACGGGGTTGTGACAGCCATTACAGTCAAATTATATTCATATCCTGTAAATCTGTAACTAAGATTTTAAAGTTGTAACGAATCAGACGTAAAACTTCACTCCACTGGTTATTGAGAAAGCCCCTCAAAATTACTGAAAATGTTGTTCAACCTGAACTCCTTGAGTCAGGTAATGGCAAGGGTCAGAGACATCAGCTGATAAAAGGTATCCCCATCCTCAAGGAACTCATGGCCTGAACTGAAAAGGAATCATTTAGATGTCATATGGTCAGCTCTTTCTTCTTTCTCTCCTCTTAATACATGTACAGGCCACATCAGAATGTATTTTTTTCCTGATAAAATTTCTCTATGCGTAAATGGTTTTAGTCCTGCCAAACGAAAGTGCTACATCAGAATTTGATAGGACTTAGATTGCTACCTCTCCACAAAAGTCATTTTGGAATGCTTCAAGACATTCTGGAGTGGGCAGAAGACAAATCAAGTTGCCCATAATAAGCAAGCATCTTAATTGGTTGTCCAAAGAAACAATATGCAGTTGTCTGATGACAACTGCCTTGGGTAACAATCAGTTACATATACAAAATGGAAGACCTAAAGCTTTGGAAATCAGTTTAATGATTTGCATTTAAACTTGGAAGTCCTGGGGCCCTGAGCAGTCAGTTAAGGGTGTGACTCTTGATTTCAGCTCAGGTCTTGATCTTGGGGTCCTGAGTTCAAGCCTAGCAATGGGGTCCACACTGGTCATGGAGCCTACATTAAAAAAAAAAAAATTAGGGGTGCCTGGGTGGCTCAGTTGTTAAGTGTCTGCCTTCGGCTCAGGTCATGATTCCAGGGTCCTGGGATCGAGCCCCACATCGGGCTCCCTGCTCCGTGGGAAGCCTGCTTCTCCCTCTCCTACTCCCCTTGCTTGTGTTCCCTCTTTCACTGTGTCTCTGTCAAATAAATGAATAAAATCTTTTTAAAAAATTAAATCAAATTGGAAGTCCTGATTTAAGAGAAAGGGAGCAATTTCCAGTCCTCAATGGGATTTCTAATGAAAAGTTTGCTCTAAGTTTAGATGAGTGAACCAAATACATTTCCACAGCTGCTCCAATTAAATAAGGATAACTTAAGTCAACAAAACTTTTGCACATGATCTCAATAAAAACAACAGTATCTTGTGGATTCAAGCTTGGGGATGAATCAACTACGTGGTTATTCCTCAAGAAGTTGAAATGCACACCACAATGATAATCTTCAATATACCCACAAATCTACCTTCTTTTCCATTTCCAAAATGTCAGGAAATGCCTATAATCCATCAAAGTGTTCCACCCAGACACTATTGCTTGAACACTGATCAATGTTGTGCATTTTTTGAAATGATGAACTGCCCTGCCATTTATCAGCCAGATATTAAGAACATCTGCGGATGCTCGTTTGCCACTGCAGAGGGAAGTCTCCATCCATCCCAGGGGCTCCCCTGCTGTCCTCCGCTTTTCCCTAAGAAGCTTTAATGAAATAGAATCTTGGCTTTCTCTCTTTACAGGGAGTAGCCTCGAATAAGAAGATGATCAATAGTAATAATAAATGTTTTACATTTCTAGGCTGTTAATGTGAATAGACCAACATTTTTTAAAAAATACAGGAGTCTCTACACTCATTTTTGAAACTGAGCCATCATTAAGGCAGAAGAGAAGAACTCATCAAGCCCTCCGGGATTACTCAGCTGACCAAATAAAACCACAGGCTGGATGACTCAACACAGGCCCCAAAAAGGCGACCAAGAACCATTGTCTACTACCCTGGCTTTCAATTTCTGGAACACTGTAACCCTTCAAAGTGCTGTCTGGCTCCACAGGGCACTCACTGAGCTTTCCTAGGAATATATATATCGGGAACTTTTTCATTCCATTCAACCAACACTGTGCCAGCATGTAGAATGTTTTGGCCATTATGCTGCTAAATACATAACAAATGACAACAAGAGCTGATTTTTTAAAAAACTGAATAGCAATGACATTCACAAAACTCAAAATAGACACATTTAATGAGATATTGGAGTCTGAAAATTGGGAAAATCATTATTCTGGGACTCAGGTGTCATAAGAGTTCATGTTTAACCCTGCACAGTTATTTGACCTGTGCTTAGAGGGAAAGTGAGTCATCTCCTCTTTTGTGGAACCACAGAGTGACCTCACTAAGTCAATACAGAGCTACGGAATACTGAAAGTAACGAATCAGGATGGGCCATCATTAAGAAACCACAGGCAGGGCAAGTTAGTGATTCTTGGGGGATTCTGTCCCTGGAAAACTATAGGAAAGTTTTACTTTCACTTCCATATTCTGGGGGATAATTAGGTCTAAGAGTCCCCACCATACCTCAGATTGGCCATAACTTCATGACCCCAAATGAGTTTCCAAAAGGTAGGTAAAGAGTAATAAAGCTGTTCTCTTAAGAGAAACATCCCAATCCCATCCCATCCACATTCCAGATCCCATCCAAATTAGGCAGGGTCAGGCTACTCACTTAACCATCTCTTAGCCTATCCGCGGTTTTTAATGCTATTAAGACTACTACTCGGCCAACTCATTTTCCAGAATTCTCATAGTGAAGACGAGTTCAGCTACTGCTCCTGCTCGAAGTGGCTACTACGAGTGTATTCGCTGTAATATTTTCCTAATATAATTTGGTACGCAGCTTCATGTGCCCTCAAGTTGATATATAATCAGTAACAAGGTACTGTCTCAAAAGTACATGTCATGTTTTCAAGGCCCAGAATAATATTTAAAATGTCACTAAATACTTATAGTAATCTAATGGTTATGAAGATAATTCAGGGCCCTTGGGACTAGACCAAAGGTTTTCAGAAATCTACAAAACTCTCATGTAAATCTATTCCATCTTTTTCAAGAGAGTGCCAATTTCTTTCATGACAGATCCAAGAAAATACCTACTAGTGAACAGAATTCTGTTTGATCTAGAAAATTTGATTTACTCTAGTTAGAATCAAGTGACCTGCTCTTGAAACCAAATTTTGGTTTGACACTAAATTAGTTTCCAGTGTTTTCCCAGGAATGTAATTCCTTGAGATGATTGATAAAGAAGAGTTATGTGGTCAAGTAAGTTTGAGAAACTCTGTACTCTCCTGCTGGATATTCTCAAAGCACAATAGCATATTCAAAGTTCTGAGCAGTCCTTCAGTAAAGAACCTTTTTAAACTATTTAACCCAGCATTTTATATATTTACTAGCCACAGAAACTTTTTCTCATATGATACCTTTTTTCCTGATTATAGTCCATGGCACTGGTATTCCTAACACATACACTCTGCTAACTCTGCTTCTGCTTTAATCTATGCAATTTCTCTACCTTATTTAAATAACTGAATAATGAATAGTGAAAGAGATCATTTAGAGGTTTGTTTACAACTACCTGGCTTATTGTCCATATCCCGTAATTTAATTTCAGTAAACAGTTTCTAAATGAATAAACATCCTCCACATTTCCATCATCAGATGATGTTATGAGTTGAATCATCCCCTCCCCCCCAAAAAATATACTGAAATCTTAACCCCTACTACCTCAGAATGTAACCTTATTTGGAAATAGGATAAAAATGAGGTCACTAGGGCATACCATAATTCAGTATGCTGGTCTGCTAATAAAAAAACAGTTTGGACAAACAAAAAGACATACACAGAAAGTAAATGACGTAAAAACACAAAGAAAAAAAGATGGCCACATGACCAGAATGATACATCTAGAAGCCAAACACCAAGGATGATGGCAAACACCGTAGCTAAAAGAATCGGGTCCCTCGGAGCACACAGAAAGAGCATGGCCCTACCAAAACCCTCGTTTCAGTCTTCTACCTTCCACAATTGTGAGACAATAAATTTCTATTGTCCTATATCACCCAGGTTTTGGTACTTTGTTATAGCGGTCCTAGGAAACTAATACAGATGGCATATCTACACGTGGTTTCTATCTTTTCTTCTATGTTGGCTTCATTTAATGAGTTATGTCAGTAATAAATTATTTTCTTTAACAGTATCTTTCATAATAGGTTCGTTCATATATTCTTTTTACAAGTTGAATTTTAGATTTCATTCAGCAAATCCATACCCTTTGGAGAAAACCTAAAAGGAAAATAAGAATCAAAATATAAACCAATGTCTGATGAGCATTACTCTGAAATGCAAGAACTCTACAGAGAGGATCTCACAATATTTTCATTGGATATACTATGTTTGATACTCCTCACATCTGGGAAACCTCTGTGCAGGAATTATGTCTTTCCATATGTTGCAGTGGCTACTGCAGAATGCTGATAGAATTATCCTTCTCTGAAATTCTAGGTCATGATCACCTTGTTTTAAATTAAACAGACTGGGTCATGAGAGTAATACAATCATGTATTTGAAACAAAAGTGTCCATATGTTTTTTAAAGAGATGTTACTGTATGTTGATTGAGTTTTTTTCACTTTCTTAATGCACAAAATGAAATTCCTCACAGGAAGAACTGAGGAACAGAGTTATTCAGGAGTCAGAAAGGTACGTAGTAGCTGATAGATCCACAGATCTATGGTTACCTTTCCATGTATTCAGGGAGAGTCAACAAGGACAGCATTCATCTTACTAGTCCTACCTCAGAAATGGTGACCTCCAATCTTAGGAAGACATCACTAACCAGGGACCTTGATAGCCATGGCTATCCAGGGCCCATAACCATGATAGCCAGAAAGGAGGCAGATGCTACTGGTAAAGCACACATCTGGTTGAGCAGATAGGCAGTTACCTCAAGAATTTGTTACACAAGTATCTAAGTTTGGTATTCACTGTCAAAAGTTAGAGAGAGGATAAATTTTTGTCTTCCGGTTAATAAAACAAATTTTCAACTAATATCTACACCCACCACATTTAAGTTATTATTACTAATACAACAACTTAATATTGATAACATTTACTGTACAAAGGCACTATATGTCTATGAGTATACACACACACACCCATATATTATTATATGTATCATGACCTCATAAAAATCTAACAACTATCTAATCATTGTTGAATGCCCAACTGTCTTTGGGTGATAGTAAACACACACACACACACACACACACACACACGAATGTATTTTTTTTTAAGTAGACATACCCAAAACAAAGAACATTTAAAAATGCAGAGATGCAAGGAATAATTATTTCTGATTGGTTCAAACTGATAAATGAAGCATTTACCAGTAAGAAAAAAATAGAAAGATTTATATATTAAATGGCTGATTGGTTAAGATTATCTTAATATTTACCCCATATCTTAGTATTAAACTATTTTAGAAGAGGGTCTTTATTGGTTCCATAGCATCTATCCCATGAAGAATATATATTTTAGGATCCACATTTGGATTCATGTCAATATATCAATGGGTTCCAATCTTCTTTTTAAGTTTTTATTTATTAAGTAATCTCTACACCCAACATGGGGCTCAAACTCACAACCCCAAGGTCAAAAGTCACATGCTCTTCTGACTGAGCCACCCAGGCACCCCTGGATCTGCTTTTTTTAAGTGGGCTGATCAATTTAAACCCACAGAGGCTGGCAATGGTTTAACCCTATTAAGACAGGAACTGCTTATTTTGGAAGTATTTGCAAGGCATCGGCCATATATACAACTATTTCCTAATGCACTATAGCTGGGCACAATCTATATTAAAAACTATTGCACAGTGAAGAATAAAATTCCAGTCCTCTAGATTCAACATCTCATTATTTATTAATTAGGGATGCATATCTAACCTCTGAGCACCAGTGAAAATACACTAATGCTAATGAAACAAACAAGACAGCTTCTAAGTGGTGGATATTTAAAACCTAGCTCTGGAAAGTGATTCAGTTCAGTCACCAGCATTGTGATGGCCTTATAACCTTGGGCTCAAAAACTAGTTTTGTAACAGTTCCCTTTGTTTATTTTTATTTTTTTTTTTTAAAGATTTTATTTATTTGACAGAGAGAGAGAGAAGAGCAGGGGGAGAGGGAGAAACAGGCTCTCTGCAGAGCAGAGAGCCTGATGCGGGACTCAATCCCAGGAAGGACCCTGAGATCATGACCTGAGCTGAAGGCAGATGCTTAACTGACTGAGCCACCCAGGCGCCCCAAGTTCCCTTTGTTTAAAAGCCAAGAAATCCCAATCTACTTCTCTAATACCACGACGTTTGAAAGTAACACAAGAACTAGGAAGTGCCAAAATACTTTAAATTTCATGCCGCTCTTGGCTTTTCAGGATATTACCACTTCAGACAAAATCAGGAATGTCTGAGTACAGAGAAATCCAAGCAATCTTTGATGTTCAGTATCAGACAGAGAAATGCTACAGATTGTCTGCTCTGTAAACATCAAGCTGCATGCCCTGGAACAATGCCAAAGAGAAACAGGCATTAATGAGTTATTTTCCATTGTTATTCACTGTATGGCAGTGCCTTATAATTATGCAAACTACTGAAAGGACAATTTAAAATCTAATCAGGATTAGGAAAAATCCTTACATTATCGTATTTTTTTATAAGCCACATTTGTTCTAGTATCTACTTAGCTAAACTCATTCAGGTGTGCCCCTCCTCTAATAAATCAATCTGAATTTATTTTGTCTTTCATTTTTCTTTATGCAGTGCAAATAAAATGAGTTAGAAACTGACCTCCAGAAAAATTAAGTCAGACCTAAAAAAAAAAAAAAAATTAAGTCAGACCTAGTTAGTTTATATTACACTGATGGGTGAGGAGAAACTGAATCAATATGACTTTTTTAAGGCTGCATTTTTCGCATCCACTTTAATCATTTGAATCCTTGCAAAATATCAAATTAAGTTGTTATGAAAATGCTTGACTCACAATGTAGAACACTAGATTGTTTAATATAAAAGCGCCGGAACAATCACTCCTAGACCAAACCTGACACAGTCAATCAAATTCGACAGAGTATGCACGCTTTTGAATTGATTTTGTAGTTCTTGTTTGGCAAAACTTCAAAATTATTGCACTATAAGATATTGAGCTCCCTCTCCCAAATTGTCTTTTCATCCAAAAATCAGAGTAGTTAGCTAGAAGGCAATACATTCCCTATTATAAATACTGATATACTTTGGAAAAGTAATGCCTGCTCCTAACAAAAATCTCAGACAACAGAGAAGGGAGAAAAATCAAAGTCCTCTTCTCTTCTAAACCCCATTTCTATTTCTCAGGGGTGAGGCACTTAATAATTACATATTCTTTTATATATTTTCTATACAAAGAAGAGCATCCTGCAATTTCTTTTCACTTAATATGTCTTGGACATCTGCCCAAGGGTCTCTGTTATTTGTTGTAATGTCTATACATCTCACTGTATGGATTTGCTATAATTTCATCAGTTCCTAATGTAGTGGCATTTCTCTGCAGTTTTAGATTTGCTATCTAAAACAATGCTATCATGAGCACAATCTTTCATAGATCCTAAGACTTTATTCTTTAGCTGTACAAGTACATGGATGGCAATGCTGGGATGTCAATAGGCTATCAGGGTTGCCTGGGTGGCTCAGTCGTTAAGCATCTGCCTTCGGCTCAGGTCATGATCTCAGGGTCCTGGGATCGAGCCCCACATCAGGCTCCCTGCTCCGCGGGAAGCCTGCTTCTCCCTCCCCACTCCCCCTGCTTGTGTTCCCTCTCTCGCTGTGTCTCTGTCAAATAAATAAATAAAAATCTTTAAAAAATAAAAAAAAATTAAAATTAAAAAAAAAGACTATCGAACTGCCTTCCATAAAACATGTCCCGATTAACACTCTACCAGTCACTGGTATGTGAAAACTCCCATTTCCCCAAGCTCTCACTCAGGAAAAAGTATGGATCACTAATTCCTGTTGGCCTAATTTTACGTAAGCATCTTAAATCACATTGTTTCATTTACTTCTCTCAATACAATCCTGTAAGTTTTGTATTATCCTTCTTTTAACAGATGAGGAAACAGAGATTTAGCAAAGTTGGGTTGATGCAAAACAAAGATTAAAAGCTGAGATACCTAGTTCCTAGATTTAAGCTTTTTTCCAGTCTGCTAAGTTCCCATATGAGTCAACAACATACTATGGTTCTTAATTAAAATTCTGGAACCTGTATCACCATCTGTCTTGGGAGGATTCACTGAATAAGGCAAGCAGTACATGACTGGGATATAATAGTAGCTGTAGAATTTCTATTTAGAATTTCTATTCTGATTTTATTTGCCTCATAAGTAAGAGGAGTTAGAGATAGTACAAGAAATATTTTTATTTACTGTTTTGATTCTTTCAAAAACCTCATCAGTGCACTTAGGAGAAAATAATGAAGTACTCGTTCTTTGTCCTCTTGTGGTATGAGACCTTCTCAATTACCACCTTCTCACAACCAAGGATGAGGAAATCTGTAGTACAGCATGATCTCAGCATCCTCTGGTTGTTTTGTTGTCCAAGGACACTGAGGTTCTGCATCTCCTGGATACCAGGAATCAACAGTATTTTTAATCAAATTGGCTCACATTATATAGAAAAGTGCTCCAATTTATACTCATCTGACCAATTGCTTTCATTTTCCTAGTCCTTCTCTCATCGAACTGGGAAAAAGAATTTCTAGAATGGAAGACATGTCTGATCAGTTTTCCCAAAGTAGATTTAAGTTACAAACTGCAACAACAACAACAAAAAACAAACAAACAAAAAAAAAACCTCAAGAAATTATTAGAGAAGCAAAGAAATAACATAAACTCGGTCTTTTTATTTATCTATTTAAAGTTACACTTTTTCCAGAAAGCATTTAAAATAGACCTATGAATACCTGGGAAAGTGAGTTTTTAAAGATTGTACTTGAAGAGCACTAAAGAAATTCACAAAAAATAAAAATATAAAAAGCAATGAAGAGCTAAAAAGAACATGGTGAACCAAGGAGTCAGAGACCTAGTTTTAAATGCTGTTCTGCCAAAACCACCTACCCTACAAATTATGAGGCAGCAATGTAGCTAGTACAGAGCTGGTCTCCAATAAACATTTTCCCCCAACTCCCTTCATTCTATAAATATTTTCTAAGCAGATATCACACCAGGTCCTGAGCTGTCCAATACGATAGCCACTGGCCACATGTGGCCACTGAACACCAGAAATGTGGCCAGCAGGAACGGACATGTGCTGTAAGTGCAAATACACACCAAATTTCCAAGGCATGCTTTGTAAAAATATAGACTATCTTATCACTTTATATAGATATGCTGAAATTATAATTATTTGTGATATACTGAGTTAAATAAGATACTAGAGTTTAAAAAGTAAAAAGAAGTGAAATTAACAAGTCTCCTAGAAAATTTAAAATTACCTATGTCGCTTACATTCATAATATTTCTCTAGAACACAGTTCTAGATTCATGTTTCCTAAATTTTAATGTGCACAGAACACACCTGGGATCTTGATAAAATGCAGATTCATGATTCAGCATGGGTGCGGTGAAGTCTGAGGTGCCACATTCTAACAAACTCCTAGGTGATCCTAATGTGGCTGGTGTGGAGACCTCATTTTGAGTAAGTGAGGCTCTGGACATGTGCCACTCAAAGTATGCTACACTGTCAGTGGTCCACAAGTGTCTGTCACCAGTCCAAAATGAGAGAGGTACAGAATTTGAGGAAAGTGAGGAGGAACATTTAGACAATATTATAACTTGACATTTCTGCAACATCCAACTGCGGGATCATTGGACTCCTCGAATTAAACAGTATATAGGCCAGTTCAACACAGTCAGACTCACATGGTACAAGTTGTGGATAACAGCCATCACTAGCAGTCTACTATAACAGATGAGAATGTTGAAAGTTGGTACTTTACCGTAGTAGTTTCAGAAGCACTGCTCTAGAACTTAGACCATCCTGGCCAAAAAAGGCTCATAAAATACCAGAGTGTGGCATATTAAGAAATCTAAAACCTTCCTGGTTAAATAAATTTAAGAAACATTAAATTAAACAAAATTGAAATTGGGACTCTTTACTGCAGGGCTTCTCAGAGCCTTCAATATGCTTATGTGCTTTTGTATCTCCAAGAGAACACAGCATACAGTATTTCCCAACTATTTTTGGTATCAAAACCCCTCACTCTACACCACCTGCATTACCGTATTTCAAGAAATAGCACTTGTAGAATACCAGTGTATGAAATCACTCTCCTAAATGATTTAATCGAGGTATCTTGCTTTTTCAGCCATTTGAAAAATACTTTTAAGTACTAAGTAAAATTAACCTGTAGTACATTTATTACTATGATCCTGAATAGTTCAAGTGATTTTAATTTGCAAGAAGTTATTTATGTTTCTCTAAGATGAGACTCAGTCTATTAACAGCAGAATAGTTGCTTTGGCATGTAAACACATTGGCATAAAACAATTTAAATTTTAAAAAAGCACACATTGACATGACACCACAGTATTTTAGGGTCTTACAGCAATACCATTTACAATTTTATTATAAAGCTAATTTAGAATTTAATTTAGATAACAGTTTTGCAATTGTCGAGTCTCTCCCTCTCACCACTAATGAAATCCAAAATAAAATGTATCATTGGTCTACTTGGTATCTGAAATTACTAATTAGGTTTAGTTCTGTTTTTACAAAATCATACTTCCTAACTTTACAAGCAGAGACTTTTAAGTATAAACCATGCCTAAGTTACAGGGTATGATATGTATATTCAATGTCTTGACAAACTTAACCTCCAGGCCTAAAATTTCAGAACAAATGGAATGAGGCTGAGTTCTACAAGTAAAACACTGAAAATGAAAGATGGTCCTAAACATCTTTCCTTTTAACCACCACTAGCAAGAGAAATACCTTTGGCCATAAAAATCACAAGTCTGTAGAAAATATCCATGTTCATTTTGTGAAGACGATCAAAGTAATAGCCTTTTTGTTTGTTCATTAGGGAATGGCTGTTAATAGGTACAGCAAGTTCATTCTAGTTATATAATCTCTACAGGAAAATCAGCTTTTATTTCACTAATATGCCCTCGGCACCTAGAACAGAGTTTGACAGATACTAAGCATTCAACAAATATGTTTTAATAAAGGTGAAGGGCTCTTATATGAAAAACAACATTTTAATACCAACTGAGTATGATGCACCTGTTATAGAAAGATTAGAAAAGATACAGCATCTAAAGTCAAAAGCAAGAAGTGCTCATAATCCTCATGGTTTACCTTTAATGTCCATTTGTACCTTAGTGCATATATTCCAACACACTTTTTTTTTTCAATAAACATAGAATCATACTCTATGCTACATTTTCCCTAATGTTATTGGTACTAAATAAGAATACACAGTTTCATTATGAATGGCAATGTGGGCAGTCATTTTATAAATATAGAAAATTTAAGAAACGGCTCTACTCTTGAAGACTTAAATTATTCCTCCTCCCCTCTCATTTTCCCCTCCATCTGGGAAGACATTCTTCTGGTCACATCTTTGTATATCCCTAACAGTTTAGGAAATATTCTTGAAAAAAAAAATGGACATTTAAAAACCTTTGTTATAGGGCGCCTGGGTGGCTCAGTCGGTTAAGCGACTGCCTTCGGCTCAGGTCATGATCCTGGAGTCCCGGGATCAAGTCCCACATCAGGCTCCCTGCTCCGCGGGGAGTCTGCTTCTCCCTCTCCCCCTCCCCCTGCTTGTGTTCCCTCTCTTGCTATGTCTCTCTCTGTCAAATAAATAAATAAAATCTTAAAAAAAAAAAAAAAAAAAAACCTTTGCTATACATTTCCAAAATATCCTTTAGAAAAGCTACAACCTCGCACACCCCTAAAGGTGGTACAGAAGACTAATCTACAGAGTTTTGACTAAAAGTCAGAAGTTCTTACTCCAGAACCCACATTTTCACCTTCTACTGCACCATCAACAAACAGCATCCATTAAAACACCACCTGGTTGTGATGGCTACTGCAAGAGGTTTTTAAAATCTAGCCTTTCTTTCAGGAAACCAACCATATTTAAAAAAAATTATAATAATATAAAACAAGGATCTGTGCTGAAGTACACAACAGGTAAAAAAAAAAAAAAAATCTCAGAGCTCAATATGGAAGAAATAACACCATGTGAAAAATATAAGAAGAATGAGTTTCATCAGGTAAAATTTTAGTCTTGTAATTCTGTTCCAATAAGAGTATTAAAATAATAATACACTGAAAATTACTCATTTATCTTACTCAGAAGAAGTCAGATTCTAAGTTATGTTTGAGGGAATAAAGGTGAGATGCTTGGGGGAAGAGGCAGTATGTTCCTTCTTTTCTGAGTGGAAGGACCATACATGGGTAATGTTCTTAGCAAAGATTACTAGAGGATATTCCCAAGAAAAATTATTATAAATAAGAACATAAGCAAATCAGGGGCGCCTAAGTGGCTCAGTTGGTTAAGTGTCTGACGTCAGTTCAGGTCATGATCCCAGGGTCCTGGGATCGAGCCCCGCATCGGGCTCCCTGCTTGGCGGGGAGTCTGCTTGCCCCTCCCCCTCTGCCCCTCCCCCAACTCACGTGCATGCACGCCCATGCATGCGTGCTTGTGCTCTCTCTCTCAAATAAAAATCTTAAAAAATAGAGTAAATAAAAGAACGTAGGCAGATCAAAAACAGTCATATCATATTAATTTAACAGGCCACATCAATCCTAGCACAATAAACAAAAAGATGCAAGCCTCTTGAAGGTTTAGTAAGAAGATCGTCAATGTTTAACACATAAATTTATCCAACGGATGGTGAGCTGATTCATGTCAATGGACATGATAACTCTTTAGGGCATGATATCCTGTCCACAGATCTGTTTATTGGGTTGCACTGCACCTAATGTTATTCACCTTCTAATAGAGCTAACATTAGATTCCCCCAAACAACTTACCCATCCAAGTAAGTTACTGACAAGCGGTTACATTCTGATTTATAAGATCTTTCCAACAGACCCTAGTCTACGTCACACTCTTTTTTTTTTTTTCTTTAATGAGAGAGAGCACATGAGAGGGGGGAGGGTCAGAGGGAGAAGCAGGCTCCCCGCCGAGCAGGGAGCCCGATGCGGGACTCGATCCCGGGACTCCGGGATCATGACCTGAGCTGAAGGCAGTCGCTTAACCAACTGAGCCACCCAGGCACCCTCTACGTCACACTCTTATTAAAAATACAACCACTGGGGCGCCTGGGTGTCTCAGTTGGTTAAGCGACTTCCTTCGGCTCAGGTCATGATCCCAGGGTCCTGGGATCGAGTCCCGCATCGGGCTCCCTGCTCGGCGGGGAGCCTGCTTCTCCCTCTGACCCTCCCCCCTCTCATGTGCTCTCTCTCTCATTCTCTCGCTCTCAAACTCTTAAAAAAAATTAAAAAATAAAAAATAAAAATACAACCATTAGCTGATTTGAAGGCCACCCCAGGTCTTAGGGGAGAGTCTAAAAGGAATGTGATGAGGACTTTAGAAACTGGATTTCAATGATACAGTAGTGGTATCTGTCTGCTTGAGCCTAAATGAAAGGCAGGAAAAGGTGGGGGAGAGGGCAAGTACATTTGTCTGTTTTTGTTGTTTAAGTCTAATTATGTTTTCTGCAAAAGCCATGGTCTCTGCCTGAGGCAGAAAATACATCCACTCTTGTGACAACACTGTCTAGGTCTCCAAGAGGCTCAGTCTCGGAAACACCCAATTGTGCAAGGACCCTCATATAACTGTGACATCTGCAAGAGATTTAATAGTGACAGATTTCAAAAATTTGGGAAA
This sequence comes from Neomonachus schauinslandi, assembly GCF_002201575.2. Classification (NCBI taxonomy): domain Eukaryota; kingdom Metazoa; phylum Chordata; class Mammalia; order Carnivora; family Phocidae; genus Neomonachus; species Neomonachus schauinslandi. Next base: position 40,795,955 of record NC_058407.1, read on the forward strand.
AAATGTGGAGGACAAGGATCATCTGCTGATGCCCTCTTTCACATAAGTAAAATTTAAATACTGAGTTTTCATTTAAACAGTATATGAAACTCCCACAATGACAATTTCTTCCAGCATTTTTCAAGACATATAACATATGTTTATTTTCCTTTCACTATAATTGGGCTTTTATATAAAAAAAATCATTGGATCACATCTTGATCTTGGTGAAAATTCCCAGGCATATGGTTATAATCAAGGGTCAAATTGCTAATGACATCGAAATCAATGAGAGCCCTGAAATTAGAGGGTGGAGTCCACTTGACTCCCACACCCACCTTAACTCCTTTTTTAGGATAGAGAGAGACTTGAAGCACTCTTGTTTCTTGAGTGGTTTATTTAGAACTATGTAGCATGTGCTGTTTACTCCCTATGCCTTGTTCAAATTTTTCACCACATATACCCTGAAAAAGTCAAATGTCTTCTGACCTCATGATCTGGAAATAAGATATAAACTGGTAGGTTTCCTCTAAAAAAATGTGCCAATTTTATGTAGCTCAAACTAACTACATAATCTTAAGGAGATTTTTCTGAACTGTGTTCTTAAAAAAAAAAAAAATCCAGATATATGTTATGCTGCCTCTAATAGAGATTAAATAACTAAATTTTGACTTTCATTACTGTAACTTTTAAAAAATATCTTACCTGACAACATTTAGTGAAACAATACTTAACAGGAAAATGTAAGGAGTTGAAAACAAATAATTTCGATATCTGATTATAAGGACAGAAACAAGTACAAAGTCAGCTGGTTGTGGAAAGTTTAAAAGCTTACTTTGGAGACTGAATTTCAGTCTCCTGGATAGGTACTTGTCTTGATAATAAAAGGATACTTTCTGGGATGCCTGAGTGGCTTCAGTCAGTTAAGTATCTGCCTTCAGCACAAGTCATGATCCCAGGGTGCTGGGATCGAGTCCCACATCAAGCACCTTGCTCAGCGAAGAGCCTGCTTCTCCTTTTCCGTCTGCCTGCCACTCCCCCTGCTTGTCCTCTCTCTCTCTCTGACAAATAAATAAAATCTTTTAAAAAAAATAAAATAAAAATAAAAGGATATTTTCTTTGGTTATTCTGTTGTAACCCAGAAGCTAGATTGAAAACCTTTGTTGTAACAGTATCTGTTTGTCTGTATTATAAAATGAATTAATTAATGAATTCAGTAAAATTTATTAAGTACTTCTTCTGCCATTCTGAGAACTAGAGGTACAACAGAGGCAAAAATGTCTACCCACACAGAATTTTCATCATTCAGACAAAATTTTGATTGAAAATCTTACTGTGTTCAAACACTGAACTACAAGTATAGAACATTAAATAATAACCAAATAAATCTCATCAAGTTGCAATTTACTTGTTTTCTTCTTGATAACTATTTGTTTTTTACTTTTATAGAAAGTGAGTTCTAGAATACTTAGACCCACGTTAGCCTGCCTAACAAAGCCTGCCTAACAAAATAGCTTAATAGATAATAACTTAAGTACCAAATATCAAGAATTTCCACTCATTTAAAAAAGTGTTCCCACTTCTTTAAACAAAAATTCAGAGTTATCTAGAAGCAAGTGATAATGTTGATAATCTGACTCATTTAGAGCTGTTAACTTCTAGGGACTCACCTGAATTTTAAACTACTTTTGTCAGTACCTCCCCCCATTTACCTTCCCACACCCCCTCCCCTCATTCCCTATCCATAGGCTGGACCATTGTGATATTTCTGTATTTCAATTAGGTGATACTTGAGTTGAACTGCCTCCCCTACTAAGGCCCAAAGTATATTTTCTTTGATTCCTACTTGGAAAACACATTAAAAGATTAGCCTCAATGAGATTACAGATTCCAAATTATTCAAAAAGGGATTTCATTCAATTACATTTTGGGGGTGTAAAAAAGGATATATTTAGCATGAGAAGATGAAAGTAAGGCTCTAAACAGTTAGACCTGTCACCATGTAAGTGATAACTAAGTCATCTCTGCTTATACCGAGGATGTGAACATGCAAAAGGATCCTATATGCAAAGCACGAGAATGAAAACAATGAGAAATTTGAATGCACTGTATAAGAAAAAGTAAAGAAGATGAAGGCATGCTGGTGTTCATCTGCTATTATGTTGATGTTAATATCATAACACTTAACACAACTATCTGAAGAAAGAAGTTTTTCTCTGAAATTGTGACTAACCAGGAGTATAATAATCAAGAAGCCCGTTATATTCATGCTGGTGCATGGAAGAAAATTCACGGCCACTTGAAGTTTTAGGTTATATTAAGATTTCACAATACATAACTAGTTTCAATATAAAAGCAAACTGAATATGTGTGTGTGTGTTTTTAATCATAATGATCTGTCTTTGTACCATGGAACTGTGAGAGTTTGAGATGCTGGATCTGAATCCACTAAACAAACAAACAAACAAAAAAACAAAACAAAACAAAAAAAACTGCAAATGGGCTATCCAGGAAGCCCAAACAATGCTCAATCATGACACAATGGTCTTAGTTTGCAGATGTGAACATGTCTTTCTTAAAAGGGTTGCTCCTTAAGACAGGTGCACCAACACCAATTACTCTCCATTCCTGAACCTCCACATGCACAATGAGGGGATCAGGACTTGAAACAATGCCATGAGTAAAAGGGAAATGATGGAGGAGAAGAAATGGGTTTTGGATTAAAGAGCTGGCATGCACACCACGGCCCTAATGGGCAGCGCTGACAGGGTTCAATTATGGAGGAGCGCACAGCCTCATTACTGCCAGTGGCTGTCACTTAGGGCACTGGTGCAGAGGAGAATCCAAGTGACTGCAGACAAAGGGAAAGAGAGATACAGGAAAACAAAAGACATTTACAAAGCATCTTCAGGAGCAAAGAGCCTCCCCTCCCCCCAATACATACACACATCACACACACAGCCAAGTACATACATATACGTACGCACATACGCGCTCCTCAGTACTACTTACACACAGGCACATAGAGTGCGCACGCGCACACACGTGCACGTGCGCGCGCGCGCGCGCACACACACACACACACACACACACACACACAGCTTTTTGTATTTACACACAGTGAAGTTTCTTCCAGCTTGGCTTGCTAATTGATTATTACATGAGGGCTTTTAGGCAGAAATATAATTGAATTAAGAGCTGGTGTCAAGGCAATTTTTTTAAAAAATGGGACCTTAAATACTACCCCTCCAAAAAATAAATCCACATTAAAATTACAACTCATTTTACTGGTCACTGGTCCCCTATGGTTCCATTACCCCACATTGTCTTATTAACAATTATCACCCTTTACTACATAATTTTCATTACAAAGTCAAATAAAAAATTTTAAAGGAAATATTTTGATTCCCTGAATAGATATATGTAAATTTTCTAGGCTATTGAAATTCTCTCCATGTCCTAATGTTTAAATGGAGGGAGAAAAGTGCTAAATGGAAATTTGGTAAGGCCTGACTAATAAAAGTTTCAACAATGTGTGGGATAAAGTCTTGCCACAGAAAATCCATTTCTAAAATGCATTCCATGAATTCACTTACAAAAGACAAAAGGCTGCCTGTCTTTCCCATGAAAAATCATCTGTCTCTCAAAACACATAAACATGTAACTGATTCAAAAACAGCAGCTCAAAGCATGAACACCAAAAATAATCAGAAGCATTAATATAAAACAACTGGATATCTACAATGCATTTATACAAATTTAGTCTAGGAAATTTTAACATACATATTTAGTGTCTAATATGCAGTATAGTCTTACGATAAATAAACAGCAAATTGTAATGCTGACATTTTTTTTTCTCCTAGAAAACACCTCCAGATGAATCTTAACAATCCATCTTTAAACAATAATTGGATTACTTTTCAGTTATTAATGGCCATTCAGAAACAAAAATTAATCTTACGGGGGATAATTCAAGATATCCTTTAGTGTCTTTTAAGAAGGAAAAAACAGATGCCTGGGTGGCTCAGTCGGTTAAGCGTTGCCTTCAGCTCAGGTCATGATCTTAGGGTCCTGGGATCGAGCCCTGTGTTAGGCAACCTGTGCCTCCCTCCCCCTCTGAGCCTCTCTCCCCCCACCCCCAGCATGAGCATGCTCTCCCTCTCTCTCTTTCAAATAAATAAAATCTTTAAAAAAATGAAAAAAAAAGTTTTTTTCAGAGGATAGTCCCCAGCTCCCCTTCCTGAACTCATAATACATGTGTTATAGTTGAGATTGATTTAATTCTAGGGATATACCCCCCCCATCAGAAGGAATAATACACAAATGCACAGGGCACAGATTACTGGCTCAAATGAAGCTAAAATAACAGGAAACATGCAAGAAGAAAATGTCTCGAATGAATGAGCATTTTTATACCAACCAAATTATCCCTTGGAAAAAAAACCAATATGGGCACCTGGGTGGCTCAGTCGATTAAGCGTCTGTCTTCAGCTCAGGTCATGATCCTGGGGTCCTGGGATCGAGTCCCACATCAGGCTCCCTGCTCAGCGGGGAGCCTGCTTCTCCCTCTCCCTCTGCCTGCTGTTCCCCCTGCTTGTGCTCTTTCTGTCAAGTAAATAAAATCTTAAAAAAAAAAAAAAAACAGTATGTCTTCACTGTAAAAAAAAAAAATGGTTAAAAATAGCCATTTTCTATAAGGGATTCATATTATGACCTCTTTAATATAATCCAGTGCCAGAAACAACGCACAGTTATGATTCTGAATGGAAAACACAATAAAATCAACCATAAGATCAACATCTCCATTTGTTTTTATATTACCACATATATTCTCATTCTAACACTTACAGGTAATTAGAACACAAATAAGATTACCTTATCTCAACAAAGCATCCTTTTACCAGGGATGGTTATACTCTGGTGATAATTTTCCCCATTTTCCAACTTGAAACATTAATGCAGACCGGAGGCAGCTTCCCAGTCAGCCTACTTCATCACAGTCCAGGAGCTCCCACAGGCGTGTTGGCATCCCAAGTCCTGAGCACCAGGCAGCTCGAGCCATCAGCTGCCTGGTTACTGCCATTCTTCCTGTCTGTCTGGAGTCTACCCACACCGTCTCCTCACTTCTCCACATTCACCTCTCAATCTAGACTCACCTCTCTCGCCAATGGAATGACCTCAGTAGTTCCTCGCTGGCTACACTGTCAACACATTGCACCATGGGCACGCAACAAAATACCAATGAACCAAAGAATCGATCACGTAACACCTACTGTATACAGAGAAGAGCCAGAGAGCACTGCTTTGGAGGACTCCATACAGCACCAAGTAATAACCATGAACATGAACGAAGGCCAGACACCTAGTCCCATAAATTTAGAGGTAGAGAAATTAAGGCAATCTTTACAGTTTTAATAGGACATAAATGCAGAAAGAGTGAAATGTATCTGAAGCATCCATGTGTAGAGCTCAGCTATTGGAAAATGTTGATTTTCCTCCTCCCTACCCTTTACTGTAATGCATGACTTCATTTTGTCTTAAGACCCATAGCACTTTGTGGCTTATGTCCCATCTCGGATCTGCCAAGCTAAACCACAAGAGTGTAGGATAAGGACTGCCACGGCTTAAGTGCTGTGCAACCACTAAAAATTTATTTTATATATACCTCTGATCTCATTGACATAATTGGCACAGACTAAAATATACTGCAACCCATCTCATCATTTCCTGCCTACAGAGTGCTAGTAGTTCATAGAAAGATCTCGACTTTTGGTCCTTATTGTAGCCTTAGTAAGCCCTATACACTTTTTATTCAAAAGAATTGTTGTTACTAAAAGATGCTTGTGTTCTCCTCAGAAAATTTCAAATGTTATCATGATTAAGTTCTTTTTCCTCCCAAAACATGGAAAGCTACATACATACTATAGTACAAATTGATTTAAATTTTTACTCAATATTTTTAATTTTTTGTATTCCATGTATGCGTTTAAATTAAAAATCAACATAAAAATATATTTTAATATTAATTAAAACTAAATTTTAAATTTTAAAAGTTAACAAAAAATAACTATTGCTATTTCTCCAACTATAAGATGGGTGGCTTCCTATTATTTCCAGCAGAAAATGTATGTTTTACTGTTTCTCATATCTCACCCTAGCAAAACCGAATGCTTTACTAGTGTTTCTATCTTTGGGCCTGGCCCCAAAGTCCCAGGTTCATGGACATCTGGAGAGAACACGTGCATGCAATAGTTCTTCATCTGACCTGAGAGATGGACACAGCTAAGCCAGACTCAGCAAACATCCCACCAGTAAAATGCCTTTCCTCTTGGGAGTAAGATTTGATTGGTTTTCCACCCCCAAGAGGCTAGCTCACCTTCAGCCAACAACATTCATTTCCCCAAACCTAGCTGGGGTCTTCCACTCTCACAAGACTTCCAAGTCTCTGATCCATTCCAACCTATAATAGCTGCCAGACTCCATAGTCAGCCAGTGTGTGTTTCACCCCTAATTGTAAACAAGGTCCCTCACGCACATGCCATAAAACCAAATGCCAAGCAATAATGGGGGTTTTAACCATGGCAACCACTCAAGATACTAGCTTTTCCCTTACCCTACCCTCTCCATCACTAAAACAAACCAACCCAAACTCACATACTCTCCTTTGATCCTGATCCTGTACTTGAGCTTCCCAGGCTCAAGATGCCTCACTCTGTGTACCCTAATTTCAATTTCGATTTAAGGCCCATTCCATCAGAGGGAAGTAGACCAGTGTTCCTAAACTCGAATGTATACACTATCTTAGTTCAGGCTGCTGTAACAAGATGCCATAGACTGGACAGCTTATAAACAACAGGAATTTATTTCTCAGTTCTGGAGGCTGGGAAATCCAGGATCAAAGCAGCAGCAGATTCAGTGTCTGGTGAGGACCTGCTTCCTGACGCATATACCAGGGTCTTCTCGCTGTGAACTTCAGATGGCGGCAGCAGGGAGGGAGCAATCTGGTGCCTCTTGTATAAGGGCATTAATCCCAATCATGAAGCCTTCACCCTCAAGACCTAATTACCTCTCAGAGGCTCCACCTCCACATACCATTACAATGGGGGTTAGGTTTGAACATATGAATTGGGGGTGGGGGAACAGATACATCATTCAGTCTACATAGCACATACCAACAACCTCAGGATCTAAGTATGCAGATTTTGAATCACTAGGTCTGGGTTGTACCTCAGATTCTGCATTTCTAACAGGCCCCCAGGTGATGCCTGGGCTGCAGGTCTTGCTAATTTGAATAGCATATTTCTATACATCCCTTAGTTTCTTGGACCTTAACACTCCTAATTGTTAGGCCTCGCCTGCTCTTCTAGGATGGCTACTCCTCTGACTAAATGTGAGGTACCCTCGTCCCTTCCCACATGGTATCAACGACATCCTGATACAAAAATAAGGCTGTGATTATTTAAGATCAAGGTAGCTATGCTCAATGGAAAGAGTTCAGATATTTTAGGTCATGAAGCCCCATTAAAAAATCATCATTCTACTTATCATCTGTAGTTGGGCTGTTAGAAAATTTTAAGATGCCTGGTCATTTAAATTAAAATAATTTATGTTAGATATATAAACTTAAGAGATATAATCTGGGTCCCATTCTCATACTCTGATCTTATATACCATAATGCATTGGTCAACATTTATATAACTGAAACTTATAGGCATGATTAAGATTTCCTGTGAAATTCCTAAACTGTAGAGCCCTTGGACTTTATAGTAAACAGCTCAGTACTACTTTACCACACAGCTGCTTCTTCCTCTAACAACTGCACAAGTTACATAATAATAAAATAATCCCATGTATGAGCAAACCACATGGCTCCTTCACTATCCTCTGAGGGATCTTTTGCATGAACATAAAAAACCTGCTCTTTTCGAAGGATGTAAGGGAGGGGAGTATCAAACAATGTTTAACACCACAGTTAGCAGCTCAGACTGCTCTAAACCCTCGAAGCACACATCAATAAACGTAGATTTCATTATAGGCCTGACAGCACTGTATAGCTCTAAATTTTTTATTTTATTTCAATCCCACACAAAAGCACAGAGGAAGAAAAGAGGTGCTATGGAATAAAAGAATGCATCATGAAATATCATCCTAAGAAATAATAAGAATGCCATTAAGCCAAGAAATACCTACAATGTGTTTTAACACTTTCTCAAAAATATATGAAAATTGTGTCTAATACATTGCTCTTGCTACATTTTAATTTGAGTTCCTTAAACAGGGCCCTATTTTCAGTAGTGGAAGTCTGAGAACCAAAAAAAGAAAAACATTTTCCAATGATTCTTTTTAAACCAATGAGTTCTCTTTGCCCACAACTCCTCTACCTCAAATTATGACTCCCTAGTCACAGATTTTCATGGAGCATGACATCAGTGACTCCTTCTAGTTACAAACAGCTTACTGTGGTTTACTTCTTGCCACAATACCTCCAACATACTCAGTAGTGAACCCAGGAGAGTCTCGGACTCCTGGAATTTGTATTCTAGAACAACCAATTCTAGGTACCTCAGGTTTGCTTCCAAGAATACCTGGTCCTCATCACAGCTTTGCAGAATAAGGGATACAAGCAATATGAATGTTAAGGATATGGGTGCATGTGATAAGTGAAAAAAATTTCAACGACCTTGGAAATCATTTTGTGCGAGACCCCAAATCCTGGAACTTTATCGATAGTTAACTATTTGTCTTTTTTTCTAACATATTATAGAAGTTAACATCTACCTCAGCCACTCCTACAACTCTCCATCTTATTTCTAACACAAATTTCTCTGGATGTCATATATGCTCTTCTTTATTATTTAGAAGAATGGATGACATTTACTGTCCTCCTTCCAACTGTTCCTCATGACCTTACAATTTGAATTTAAATCACCGTTTATTTATCTACATGTGAAATAATTTTCAATTCCTGTTAACTTTTAGTCATAGGTCCTATTCCCCAAACCATTAGTCATATTCCAGATGTTTCCAGGAAAGACTATTGGAGAAGGATGACTCGTGATTACTGGATGTTCCATTCCTGTTTAAACATCCCTACTTCCAGTTCAGTCATCTGAAGAAGGTAGAAGTAAAATGAGTTTAATCAGCAGCTAAGAGCTGTGTCTCTTAGGATTTGTTTCAACTACATTAAATCAGGGAGCCCTACTATTTTTAAATACCAATAAATGGTCGGCATTCTGATTCCAAGTAAAAAAGAATCAAAATTCACAACATGTAAGGTTTACACTGCCATGAAGAGAATAAAATTCAAATGACCTAATTTTAATTGGTTCCTAGGAGTTGTATAATTGTAACTTTTTATTTTTTTTAACGCTTACTCATTTATTCAACCATTATGAAGCTATGACTAGATCCCAGACACTAGACATTTAGTGGTCCCAAACACATTCAGTACAGAGATGATCCAGAGAGCAGGCAACTTAATTGTAACTTTTTAAAATGTGTTTAACACAAATGGAAATTCCCCCATTTCTAATCTAGAATTTGAAAACCTTTTTAGTCATTGTTCTGGAAACTCTCCTTCTTAATGCAAATAAATCATTTATGATCATCTCTAAATACAATAAACTCTGGAATTTTCTTTCTCACAATGATATCACTGCATTTATTTTTCTAAATAAGAGGGAAGCAGAAAAAACTTCCCTGGTGTTATAAAATTGGAAGTAACTCAAAAAATGACAGATGAGGTGGGGCAACATTCACACTCCCTTCATGATTTTGCTCTTGCTTTATAAACCAAAATCTGGGATGTAAGGGCCAGTCAGACATACTCCACCTGGGATCTGAAAATACTGCTGTATTCTTCCTGCTTCTAATACTGCCCCAATAATAGAAGTTCGGCAATCATAATTTACATCACTGACAGCTTTGGAGATAATGCAAGAAAAAAAGATCCCAGCTCTAACGTGTACTTATCTTTTATTTTTCCGGTAAAAGAAATAGGTATGAATCAAACACTGTGGCTAAGGGCATCTTCCATCTGAACGTGCCATTTCTACATCATCATTTTTCCAGACATCATGGGCTTTTCATCTCAAACCAGTCTGAAGTTGGATACCATCCTCCATTTTTACCCTTTTATTTCCACACAGAAATTAAATCTGTTGATATCACTTATCATACCATTTATAACCTTGTCACAGTCCACTTAACAAAGTTAGGCTAGACTTCAGTGAAAATTATTCTTCCAGAGTAGTTTTGTTTTGTTTTTTTCCTGGGATGGGGGGGTAACTTGACTACAATTAGTATGTATGGGGCAGAACTGCAGGAAATGAGGTGTGCCAGCAGCGTAGTAATTTAACCGTATTTAAATGAAAACCAAAAAAAAGACGAAGGCACAAACTTACTGCTGCTTAGATCAGGGCAGCTTCTAGGACCCACTTTCTTCTACTGATTTAAAAACCAAACAAACAAAAGAAATAAAGTAATGCCTGAGAAAAAAATGTATCTCTTACTTGGGAGTACACCTCTTATCCTGGTTGCATTTTCTTTACAGGAGTGGCAGCAATTACAAGACAGTAATAAATGGTAGCCAGAAATTCTGAAGCCCTACTCCCGTGTCTGTTCAAGCAGCAATAATAATTACTCACTTTATTCTATCCCATTTCATGGCCACTATTCTGGATGCTACAGGTAACTGAAGAATCCATCTTGGTCTGTACAGTAGAAACTGACTGGGTTATCTTATTCACAAGAGGGAGTATGGGTGCTCCTGCTCAACTTAAAAGGCTACCCTCTTTAGTGCAAACAAGCAAAACTGTACAAGCAAAATTCAGTTAAGGGTCCGATGAGACGGCTTTAGAACCAATCCTATTCTCTTAAAAGAGAATTACCAAGAAGACACATGATTAGAGATAATTTCTCTTTTGATCAACTTTCGAAATTATCTACTCCAGTTCCCTCGTTTTATAGATGTGAAAACAGAGTCCTGGAAGGAAGCATGACTTGCCCAAAGTCACAGAGAGAACTCCATCTCTTTGCCAGTTGGATATTTTACTACCAGGATAAACATTGACTGTATTAAACCATCATTAACAATCTACCTCTACTCCTCCTGTCCTGAGCCTCTCTCTCAACCTTGGCCCGTTTGGGATTGTCAGAACTTCCCTGAAGAAAACCGAGCAGGGAGGAGTTCAGCCTGAAGAATCCACAAAAGCATGTGGGAGACCACGTGTAGGTAGCAGGACCCTCTATATGACAGGAATGTCTGCCCCAGGATCTTAATCTGTTTTTGTCAATTCCCAAACTAGGGAAGAGATCCAAAAATTGCACCACTTGCAGATGAAACGTGAACGCTGAATCAATCTTTCAGAAAAGCGTAAATGGGGCAGGGTTCCAAGCACCTATCCAGAACAACACGAAATGAATCCAGAAGCATTCTAGGCCACTCCCCCATATGGATGTATCATTTTCTGCTTCTCCTGCCATCAGTAACTTCCTCTGCAGCTGACCCTATGTGGAGAGCTGTCTAGAGCAAAGGGCCCTCACATGCATTTGTATTCCAAGCCTGAGGGTCTCTAGTATTGTGCATTGGTTCTATTCTAATCATCATGCTTTTGCAAACTGAGAAAAGCAAACTATAATTTGGAAATGGTTGCTGTTGTGTTTGATTATTTGTTTCCTTTTACAGCCCCAGCACATAGCAAAATACATCGTGTATTGTAAGCACTTAACAAAGAGTTGTTGAAGAATTCTTTTTTTTAATGGTATGTGCTATCTGTGATTGTAGGCCATTCTGACTGCGTCTGTGCTGGCTCTGTTGCCATGTTCCTCAAGATTGTCCTATACAGGGGTGCCTGGGTGGCTCAGCCATTAAGCGTCTGCCTTCGGCACAGGTCCTGGGGTCCTGGGATCGAGCCCTGCATCAGGCTCCCTGCTCGGTGGGAAGCCTGCTTCTCCCTCTCCCACTCCCACTGCTTGTGTTCCCTCTCTCACGGTCTCTCTGTCAAATAAATAAATAAAATCTTTAAAAAAAAAAAAAAAAGATTGTCCTATACAAATTTCAGGAATAATGAAAGGCAATATTGAGCCTCTAAATGAGACTCTATTATTATAGGATACTTTATAACATCCAGAAAGAAAGCAAGACCTAAGAAGCCTAATTAACCTTATGAAAATATTTTAAGTGATAAACTCACTTTTGAATCTAATTCAGGTATACGCGTGAGTGTTAAGTCTGTGAACATAGAATATACTCAAGCATAGAACGCACTCAAGGAGAGGAGGAAGTATGCCCAAGTTTTTGTCTAAAGCTACTCTCATTCTGTAGTTGTTTGTGCTACACGATTTTTGCTATATTGAGGTAGAGAAGAGGGCTCCTACTGCATTTCTGGTATTAAATGGCAAACACCACCGCTTTCCCAGCTTCTCAAGAGTGTCATCTAGTAATAACAGAGTATTAGACTCAGAGGGGAGCAAGCCAGTACTCTCATTTTACAGATCATATATAAATCCTCCTTGCCCTCTTCTCATATGCAAGGCAGCAAATGTTTTTCTAGTCTGTCTACCCTCAATCTTCTTCTTTGTAACATCCTCAGCTCTGCCACATACAAATTTTTTTCCAGCTGTCTTTCCTCCTCTAGAGTTATTTAAATCTTCAGAATAAATTAACTCTTTCCCCCAACCAGAACTGTACCACCACCCTCTACAAAGCCTCCCACGTAATTTACATACAATTTTAAAACTTAGTTTCTGTCTTCCGGCAGCTTGCATCAGTGCACAACCTGTCCCTCCCCTCAACATCCTTATCTACTCACAGACCACGAATAACGTTCCACCACTGGTAGCAACAAAATTAGTTACATCAGAAGAAAGGATTATACCATATAGGGGAAGACTCCAAGAAGTTACAGGGATAGCAAGAAGGTGGGACACCCTCTATTTAAAAACTCTCGAAGGGTGCCTGGGTCGCTCAGTCAGTTACACGTCCAACTCTTGATCTCAGCTCAGGTGTTGATCTCAGGATCATGAGTTGAAGCCCACGTTGGGCTCCTACTTAACAAAGAGCAAAAACAAAAAACTCTTGAAATGGATGTTGGTTGTCTCTATATAGAAAAAGTGGTGGTCGAGAAGACATGACTTACGAGGTGCTGGGAAGACTCTTACATATGCCAACTATCTCACCCATCTGCCAACAATTCTTCATTTCATTGTAGCAAAACCCATGAGACTTCTAGACGTTAAAAGCTGTACTTTGAACAAAACGCACGTGCTAAGAGACCCAATACAGTGACTCCTCTGAATTATTTCCAATTTCAAATAAATTTGATTGATCATCTGGCTCTCCTATTCATTAGCTGAGATCCAATGCACATGGAACTCCTTATAAAGTGAAGATTGACAATAAAATGTTGTGCATTACAGAAGGTCAGTAGGAATAAGTTTGAAGTTTTGGAAAGGGAACATTAGGAGATAACAGAAAAGAAAGAGCAGAAAGCAAGACAAATGTCACTTGCCTCCATGTTGACAAAATTCTATCCTTCCTTTGAAAGGACAAATTTCCTTTGCTAAAGAGGAGCAGAAATACTACTTTTACTTTCTGGGAAACGTGTCCCTTGAGACTTATAAAATCATTGAACACTTTTAAAACATTTTGTGTTGATTCTAAACCTTTGCCCTTACACAGAGCACTTTAGTAATTCCCTCAACCTAAGCAAATCAGTATTCTCAGAGAGAAAAGAAATGAGTGAAAATGAACGACAGGAGGAAAGGAAGAAATAAATGAGGAAACTCAGTCATTAGTTGAAAGGAGACAGTATCCAGCAGGAAACAAACTTAGACAGGTTTACATCAGGGGGTTCTCAACCCCAGGGTGATTTTTGTTCCCCGGGAGACATTTGCACCATCTGAAGACATTTTTGATTGTCACAACTGGGAGAGGAGGAATGCTTCTGGCACCTAGCAGATGGGGCTAGGGATGCTGCTAAACATCCTACGGTACATAGAACAGCCACCCACAATAAAGAATTACCCAGCGTAGAATGCCAATAGTGCTCAGGTGGAAAAACCCTGGTCTAAAAGTCTGTGAAATATGAAAAACAATTGAAAGAACAATTAAACAAGAGTCTCTTGCCAGGTACACAAAGGTTTTCCAGAGATTTCACTTTGCTTATGCTCATCTGCACATCAGAATCAGGCCTAGGTTTTCTCTAAAACTTTGTTAGGACAAATGTAGATACCAGTGTGAAAGGGTCTAGTTCATATCCAAGGCTTCATCTCCAACTGACCAAAGAAAATGAGCACGAGTCAGTGTACTGGCATTCAAATATGCAAAGTGATTTGACACGATGAAGAATTATGGGTTGGACTGATACCACAATCTTAAGAACTGCACCATATTTAGAGATGTAGCAAAAGCAAACATTATAACCTTGGAATTTTTAGCCCATCCTATGAAAAGTACAGAAGTCTAAATAAATTCAGATGATTATGACCGTATCAACTAGCACAGATTCAAGACTTACTGTGTGCCAGATAGGTGCTAAATTCTTTACATGATATTATTATCATGTGGTCATTATAAACTATCCATTCTACAGTTAAGAAAACTAAGGTTCGAATTTGTGACAACACGGATGAACATAGACGGTATTATGCTAAGTGAAGTAAGTCAGAGAAAGACAAATACTATATGATTTCATGTATATGTAGAATCTAAAAACCAAAACAAATGAACAAACAAACAAAAAGCAGAAACTGACCCATAAGTACAGAGAACAAACTGATGGTTGCTAGAGGGGAAAATCAGGATGGGGAAATGAGTAAAATCTGTAAAGAGGAGTAGGAGATATAGGCTTCCAGGTGTGGAAAAAGTTGTGGGGATGAAAGGTAGAGCATAGAGACTATGGTCAATGGCATTGTATGGTAACAGATGGTAGCTACACTGTGGTGAGCATAGCATTATGTACAGAGATGTCAAATCACCATGTTGTACACCTGAAACTAATGTAACATCGTATGTCAACCATATTTTATTTTAAAAAAACTGAGGCTCCGAGAGAGAAGGTAATAATCAGAAAGATAACATCTAGGAGTCAAATCTAAGTATGTCTGACTCCAGAGTCTACCTTCAACTCTTGTGCCACACTAACTTCCTAATGAATCAGAGCACTGATCCAAGAGAAAGAGAACAACCAATGTTCCTTCATGTATCACTCAATTATTTGAGCACCTCCTAAAGCTGAGAACACAGCAATGAAGAGGACACCCAAGTGCCTTGATCTCAGACAATTAAGAAACTAGTGGGCATACAGAATGTGCAGAATGAGACCCTATCATCAGACTCCAACCAACCCCTAAAGTCCACAAGGCTGAAACAGAAACAAAAGCCTAGTGCAAAGCACCATGTAATCACAGGCTCAGTCCACTGCGCTGTTACAAACTAAAATGAAACCTCTCTCCCCCTTTCAGATAGAAAGCTCTCTCTCCCTGCCAAAGATCATTTGATGGCAAATTCCAAGCAAAGATTCTATATAAGAACTTGCCACTTGGTCCACCTAACTCTAGAGAAAATAGATTTAGGACCTTCTTGACAAGAATTTGAAGTCCTCAGATCCCAGATCTCCAGTCATACAGGAAATGATGAAGGCATGAAAATACTACAAAATAATAAGGAAAAGAAGCTGCAAAAGCAGTTGTCTGATGGGACAGCTGCTGCCTGCCCATGAAATGGCCTCATACATTATAAAGAACACAGTATAACAGGAAAATTCCCTGGATTAGGACACAAAAGACTGTATTTCAAGTGACAGCTTTATCACTTACTGGTTGTGACCCTGGGCAAGTCAATTAACCCTCGCAGAATACCCATTTCCTCACCTATTAAATAAGAATAATAGCTTCCCTGCCTACATTACAGAAATGCAATAAATAATATATATAGAAGGGTACTGTAAACCAAGGTAACCCATTATGTTTGATATCCAGTTTCATCATCTCTAATTCTTGGAAGCCAAACATTTGGTTAGAAACATAGGTGCTTAGCAGAGGCATGCCACAACATCCATGTTGTCCATGTTGTCACACCCCATGATGTCACACCACATCACTACAGGCCACCAGCAGAAGCATGGGCAAGGAAGGGGCAGAACCTGACTGCGGTGATCTCTCCACGAGATGGCGCTAGAGCTTCCTTGTTTTCAGTTTCCATCTTCATTATCTTGCTTATAAACACAGAACCAAATAGTTGACTTATTTATAGCCGTGAACTGTCATATTTCATATCTGAGCATATTTCTCGTGGTTATTTTGCACACGTTCCCTCCACCCCCACCCCAGCATGTACATGGGACTTTACACTTTGATACATGGAAGGACTCTATAACCCATAATAGGAAAGAGGTCTTGTTTCTCCCCTCACAACCTATGCTACCATTACAGACCAAGTTTAGTTAACAAAAAAAGACTATCAAAAATGTGGTTGGCAAATTTAGCCTATATCTACTCAAGTACTCTTAAAATATTCTGATGAATGTCCAACATATAAAGTGATGAATAATGTATCTATGTAACTGAGGCAGAGACTTAGTTGCTTGTAGATCTGCTCTGAAAACTATCCAAGTATCCTGGTCCTTCACACTGAGGTATGCCTTCTTCCCAGCACAAGCTCAAGGTGCATACAATAGTGTTTGAAAGAAACGATGTCAATTATGCAGTAACGATTAAAAATGTAGGCTCTGGATTAAACTACCCAGGTTCTTATAGACACTCTACCACACGACCTTGAACAAGGATCTATGTGACCTTGGATGAATTACTTAACAAGTCTCAGTAGTTTATGTGTAAAATGGAGATTAACAGTACTTCCTAGGACCACTGAGAGGATGAAATGAGAATATCTAGGTAAACTAATGTGACACTGTGCCTGTCATTACACTATATATTCAGAAAAGGTTAGCAGCTACTTATTACAATTAAATGATCATAAACTAGAGATATGCAAGGTTTAAGTTTTCCTACGTAGGTAAATGATCTAAAAGAACTCCTGATTCACCACAGGTCCACTTTAATTGCTAAGCATAGATTCAAGCAGTGAGCACCTGAGGGTAAATTTTCAAAAAGCATGACAACATACCAGCGGCGACATATTAGGTGCAAGCCACCAATCTGCACCAAACCACAGCAAGGTCGTTACTCAAGGGAAAGCAGAATCCAGGTAGCAGTTGTAGGACAGGACCTAATTCCCAGCAGCCCTTGCACTCATGTAGAAAAGGTGTGACAGGAGAGGATAGAAGGCGGAGGAAAAGCCAGGCCACTGACAACACAGTGCGCCACTCTCAGCAGTGACAAGCGTCAGAAATAGACCGTATGACCCCAGTGAAAATTCCCAGTGGGGTGCAAGGAGGATGCTGAAGAGAACAGAATTGACAGGAAAACCAGTGAGGTCATGAAAGATCATATGAACTTGCGAGAGGTTCAATAACAATCTTATTCCACTGCAAATACTAGAAAGATGCTGGAGACAGAAAAAGAAGCCCTATGCTGGAACCACACCCTACATCTCTGGCCACTCCAGGCATCCCTTGTTATCCTGCAAGAGTACAAGCCAGTCAATTCTGCTACAGCACTTGCTTTGAAAACATGAATTTGTCCCAACATGATTGATTATATTTGCAAACAATTCAGCATAACCAAATTTTGCATTTGCTTATGCGCAATTTCATCTTTGGGAAAGACTAGGTGAACAAAGAGAAGGGCACCCAATTAAAACCAAGCCACATAGGAAGACAAAACAAAATGTGTAGGGGGAAAGTATCTGAAAATATTAGAGAAATGGGTTTATAAATAAGTTGCGAGTTCCATACATAAAGAAAAAAATGAGACTGTATTGTACCTGTACAGTGACTCGTTGCCAAAATTTTCCTAATAGCTGCTACATAACGTTTTCCCTTACTAAACATCCTTTTGGCTTTTAAGTAAGATTTTCCATATATGCCATGGGAAGGGCAATGCAGGGAAAGCTTACTAACTTCGATAGGAGGTATGCTTAAGCCAATCAAAGGGCACATTTCTTGGTCTTCTCTGAATGGAGACTAAAATGAGACATAATAAAAAAGTTCCTTCTAGTTTGGGCAACATATATAATGAGACACAAGGATATTGAAAGTTTTATCATAGATTCAGAACCCACACATATCACAAAACACTCAGTAAAGAACCTAACCTAGTGATGTTAAAGAACTTTTGTAAAGATGAGGACTACATCATTTTTCACCAAATGGAAATTATGCTTTATACTGCTTTTAAAGCTGCACACCACATGCAATGCAACAATTGTCCTTGAACCTGAGATTCACTCACTGCTCACATGTGAACGCAAGAATAAGACAATGTAAAAACTGAATTACATTCAAGACTTTATGACTGAGGGAAAAATTTTCCTCCATTTGGTAAAGAAACGAAACAGGAAGAAATGAAAGGACAAAATGCATCACAAAGCCACATTATAAAGAAAGGGAGAACTTCAACTCACAAAACACAGTAAGTTCACACAAAAAGAAAAAGGCACTCCAAAGAAATAACAGAGCAAGTACATAAATAACATGAAGGAGAGTGCAAATAAACCAAGACTCTGAAACAAGCTTTCTTTTATAAATATATTTTATATATTTATATAAAACTTATAAATATATTTTATAAATATAAATATAAAATAGCCACAGGCTACCGCCAGACTACAAAACCTCAAGGGTGATTTAAATTAATTTATATGATGACTATGTGTGAAAAAGGAATGAGATATTTCAAAGGGAACAGAAGTGCTTCCTTGGATATGAAGCAGAGTAGGTGTAAATGAAAAACTTGAATGATAGCAGTGGATAAAGAAATTGCTATCAGACTCAGATTTTTTTCAGGGAATGTATATACAGTGCCTCCCACAAAGCAATGTCCCTCAATGGCTATGCAGAGCTTTATCACAAAACCCTCATCATTCCTTCTTCTCTCATCCTCTGGGGATGCCACAGAATTCAGTGTTTGTTAATTTTTAAGTGGCACTTGAGCACTTTTCTGTGCCTTTGAAGTGCTTTATGTATATTAACTTACTTCTTACAGTAAGTGATCATGACTGTTCCCACCTTACACGTGAGTAAAATGAGGACAGAGAAGTTAACTGACTTAGCAAGGATCCACAGAGCCAGAATGTGAACCCAAACAATCTAAAGTCTATACTACCACTGACTATGCCAAATAATAAACAGATGGTAATTATTTAAAGGCACCCCCCCCAAATCATACTTAAGAATCTATTTTAGAAGTGATGCACAAGACCACAAGCCCTTGTTTGTCTTGTGATGTAAATTCCTATTGTACCTGTATGGTTCAATGATACATGCGTAGCCAACATGGCACTTGCAGTTGCTCAGCTATAACCATGGGAATGGATCCAAGAGACTCACCCCAATTTGCTGGAGTGCTGCAGAGTGTCATTCACCCAGCTACGAAGAGAAAATACACACAGCTACTAGGACCAGCTCCAAAATGAAAAACAGCATGCTTTAAATTGTAATTTCTCTAGAGACAACACTTTCTCCTCTATTCAAAACTGCTAACAAAAGTTACCTCTTTTGGCCCCGAGTAATTTAAACTGCAACTTGTCAATAGCCAGAGAGTGAGCTGGGCCTTGCATAACCTCACCTTAACAACCTGCCTCCAGCACTATTCCTGCTGGCAATTGCTCTTGGCAAACATTGATGGCAATACTGTGCCCACTTGGCCTAAAAATACAGAGGGAGGAATAAAGCTAGGTGCCCTGCATAAATATGCCTTATGGATTTGGTTATGGATTCCAAGAAGAGCTCTTTGGATGCTCCATGGTGTTAAAAATACAATGCCAGAAAGAGAGAGGACAGATTGGTAGAGTAGTAAGGTGCAGAGTAATAAGGACATACTTGGAAACCAGTGCTAAGAACTAAACACTCTTACCCAAAAGCACAGAAGGATTTTTTTATATCCCAAATTATAACTCAGTAACATCAACATTTAGTTCTCACTGCCTCCAAGAAATTATTCCTGATCCACCACAGTTACTCTAGATGCACTCAAAGAACCTTCCATTCAGTCTTATCCTGGTACATTGTACATTACCGTGTCACCTACAATTGCCTGTTGACTTGGTCACCTCATCACTGGGCTGCTTCCCCTGTGAGCTTCCTAGCAGCAGACACTGTGCCTTGACCTCATGTATCCTCTATGCCTGACACATTAATAGAGACTCAATAACTTTTTTGAATGAATGAATACAGACAAACAAGCTGGCAGATGCTAAACCCAACCTCATCCTGAGGTCCAAAGACAGCATGAGCTGGAGTCAACTCCTAAAGAATTCAGGACCACCTAAAAGGAATTCCAAGCTAGCACAAAATATTTTAGGAAATGGGAAAATAAAGAGGTAGATGTTTGCCCCATGATGGTGCTCCTGGAAGGATGTGGAAGGATAAATATTAATAAGGAAAAATGGAAAACAATACCAGAGAAAAAAAGGTGAATAGTGAGGGATGACAATTCTGACTTTTAACTTACAGTCCACATTAATAGGTTAAGATGCAAAGGAAATGCATGTAGCTGGACAGTCTGGTGAGATCTGGCCTCACTTTATTTCCGCCTTATATTCTGTTTTACTTATTTGCCTACATTTGATTTTATGGAGTGTTTACCTGAAACCAAATACCTACTTGGAAAGTATTAAAATCTGTATTTAACTGAGTTGGGTGTGTCCTAGTGAATTCGGGGGAGAGAAAAAAGCAGAAAGCCTAAGCAATATTTTTACAGATAAACAATTTTACGGTCTCAAATGCCCTTGCCCAAATAACCACTTACACATTTCATCATTTTTAATCTGTTTTTACTTTACAAGAGTGAAACCAAATGGTTCTCATAGTACTTTAACTGACCAGTTGAAAATAATTTCGACCATATATCCTGAAATGCAGAACTTGAAAGAACGGGAGGGAAAGTGTAGAAAAAAAAGAGAAAAACAAAATAAGCATTTACTCCATGGCACACACCATCAGCTAACCCAAGATATACAAAGATTTGTGTACTGCTGCCATATTCCAGAGCCAGAAATAACTGCTCAAGAAACTGTGACCATTTGAACCTTGTGCATCAATGACTATTGCTTATAATGTGACAATGCTGAGAGGGCTGTCCCCATGTCACTGACCACCATCACCAGTAACAAATATTCATACTTTGGGAACAAACAACAACAGAAATAAGATGTTTTTCTAAAGCACTCAACATGTAAAATGAACAGAAGGGTATTTCAAAGGTATTCATTTATTCATCCATCCATCCATTCGTTCACACACACATTCATTCAACTCATCAGTGTTTCTTAAAGTCCTAGTATGCATCAGGCATTGTGTTGGGTTCTGGAGATTATATATATATATATATATATATATATATACACACACACATACATATATAGTGCAGAGTTCACAATCTACTGAAGTGGGGGAAAATCTATAGGCAAATAATATGAGTGCAGCTTAAACAAGTACATACCCTACTGTAGTGAGTGGAGTGGTACAGAGGTTTGTTCAGGAAAAAACATCCTGAAGGAAGAAGTGACACATCAACTAAATTATACAAGATGTAAGAACTTGCAAATGCGTGTGCCCGTTTCTGTTTGTGAGGGACAGGAATTATGTGGTAGGGGAAGGAAGGAGGAGGCAGGACATGGGAAGGAAGAACATGAATAAAGATATGAAGGCAAGAAAGCACATATTATCAATGAACGGTTGAGTATGCCTCAAACGAAACTTATGAGGTAAGAATGATAAGAACTAGAGCATCACAAATAAGCAAAGCTGATGGCAAAATGCCTTTTATGCCACGTTAAGAAACTCAGACTTTTTCCCATAAGCAATGTAGAGCTAATAGGGCTTACACAGAAAAGTGAGATGGTCATAGTTGAGCTTCTCAAGTGATGGTCTCCAATAGTACAAGTCTTGCAGTCATTATATCACCAGGTCAACATGTGATGAAGCTTGTAAGGGACAGCAAGACAGGGTTCAGAATAGGAGTGCCCTGGGTAATGAGCAGAGTCTTGATTAAGTCCAACGGGTTCAAGGAAATGGACAGAGCCCTGCTTAGGATAAGGACTTCTAGAAGATGCGTGGAGCAACCTCAATTGCCGGGAGTTAGGCACTCTTACATTAACACCAGAGGGATAGTCTGTTGGTAAGATGATGGTATTATACAATTTATAATTACATAACAAATCCCTTAAAAACATTCATACCCTCTGAGTTCGTAATTATGCATCCAGAAAGATAGCTTAAAGAATAATCTCAATTTAGAGAAATATTTATACACAAAGATGTTAATCACAGCAATTTTATGGTAGCAAAGTCCACTATACCTTCTCTCTTCTCACCAATGATTATAACTAAAAACTCTGGACAAGGGGCGCCTGGGTGGCTCAGTTGGTTGAGCGACTGCCTTCGGCTCAGGTCATGATCCTGGAGTCCCTGGATCGAGTCCCACATCGGGCTCCCTGCTCGGCGAGGAGCCTGCTTCTCCCTCTAACCCTCTCCCCTCTCATGTACTCTCTCTCTCTCTCTCATTCTCGCTCTCTCAAATAAATAAATAAATCTTTAAAAAAAAAAAAACTCTGGACAAAACACAAAATGCAACTACTTGAAAACTCTGAGAAATAAACAAGAGCAGATGACTTAGGGAGAAAAGTCAAAAGTTAAGGCACAACCAGTACAATGGTGGTTTCTAGATCTTCTATATCCCTGCTTTGACCCAAGGCTGGGTCTGGGTCCCTGAAATCCATAGTGGATACAGACAGTAGAGAACTCCAAGAGGCCTCTCTCTTTCTCTCCAGAGGACTGGAAAAGGGACCCCTGTGAACAGAAGAGTATGGAAGGAATCCTTCCTTTTTCCATTTCCCAGTCCTGCTCAGAGACTACCTGCAGTCACAATCTTTCACTACTGCCACAGCTGTGACACAGGCATTTAAAATCTGGAAGGAAAACTTATCTCTTGATTCAAAGGAATGGAGCTAATGAACACAAGTGATCTAAAGAATGTGAGGATATCAGCATTTATCTTTCTGTCCCTGTCTTCCCCCTAACTCCCCCCCCCACTCCCGCCATTGCTCCATCCCAAAAGCAGCCCAGATAGGCAGAACTATAAAACAGCACAGAGTGCTAAACTGAGAGAAACACTAGACTTTTTAGCCAAAGAAACAGGAAAACAGAGTACTAGGAGTCAGAAAGTACTGGAGAAAATCCAATGAGGAAAGACTGGAGAAGAGATCCTCTAATGGGGTATGTCAACAATCCAAATCCCAGGTCCACCCCAACCTGCACTTTCATGACACAGACACAAAGAAACCTAACAAAGGTTTTGAGAACTAAGCTATGATCAAAACCACCACCCCAGTTCCAAACGAACCCCACAGTGGAGAATGTACAAAATGGACCCAAAGAGCACAGCAAAGGCTTGGAAAACAGAACAAACGAGCAAACACCCACTGAAGTGGTACAAACCTAAATGGGTTCACTGCCTGCTAAAACAAAGAAACAAAAGAAGTCAACAATCTCAGGAGGACTTTAACAAGACTCAGAGTCTCATAAAGTAATATTCCAAAAGTCTAGAATATAATCCAAACTTATTCAACATATAAAACACCAGGAAATTCTAACCAATTCACAAGGAAAAGAACAAACAATAGGGAGCCAGCCCAGGATGACCCTGATCTTAAAATTAATAAAGATTTTTAAAGAGGCAATTTTAACTGTGGTAAATATGAACACACTCTTGAAATGAATTCAAAGACCAAGGTCTCCCCAGAGATAAAGAAACCATAAAAAAGAAAGGGCACATTTACTAGTTTTGTTTTTCCTTCTTTGTCTCCTTATGTTGACCCAAGAGCCAAACAATTTAAAAAAAAATGTTAAAAACATACACACAAAAAACCTCTGAAATTTAAAATTCTGAAATTCAAAAATTCAGTAGATGGTCTCAATAGCAGAATCAAGATGAAAAAGGAAATGGTCAGTGAACTTGAAGACAGAGCAATAGAAACTGTCCTCTCTGATCTTCAGATTGGATTTTTTTTTTAATGAATAAAATCTCAGGGACATGTGGGACAATATCAAAAGAACAAACATCCATGTCATGGGACTCCTGGAGGGAGAAAAGAACGATAATGGTGCAGAAAAAAATATTAGAAGAAATAATGGCCGACAGCATCCCAAATTTGGTGAAACACATTAATTTACAGATTCACTAGGCCCAGTGAACCTCAAATAAGATAAATTCAAATAAAACCATAAATGAAACAGACAATTCCTTGAAAGACATGAACAACCAAACTGAAAAAGATAACCTGAAGAGGCCTACAACTACTTTTAAAATTCAACTCACTATCACAATCCTTCCAACAAAGAAAACTCCAGGCCCAGATGGTTTCACTGGGAAGTTCTACCAAACGTTCCAGGAAGAAATCATAACTCCACAAAATCTCTTTCAGAAACTGGAAAGGGAAAGAACACCTCCCAACTCATTATAGGAGTCTGACATTAGGGGCACCTGGGTGGCTCAGTCATTAAGCATCTGCCTTCAGCTCAGATCAGGCTCCCAGGGTCCTGGGATCAAGCCCCACATCGGGCTCCCTGCTCCGTGGGAAGCCTGCTTCTCCCTCGCCCACTCCCCCTGCTTGTGTTCCCTCTCTTGCTATGTCAATGTCAAGTAAATGAATAAAATCTTTAACAAAAAAAAGGAGTCTGACATTACACAGAGACTAAAACCAAAGACATGCAAAGTACAAATATTATTCATGAATACAGATGTAAAAATCCTCAAAAAAAATAGATTATATGTGTATGTATCCACACACACACACCCCCCATATAGACATATATTATTTCATAATTAATTGGGGTTTCTTCCAACAACACAAATCTACTTCAACATTCTAAAAATAAATGTAATTTACCATATTCGCAGAGTAGTAAAGAAAAATCATAGGATTACATCAGTAGTTACAGAAAAATTGAAGAAATTTAACACCCACTCACAATTAAGAAAAGAAATCATTAGCAGCATAATATGAATAAAAGGGAATTCTCTAAACCTAACAAAGAGCACAGACACACACACACATACACACACACACAAATCTACAGCTAACATCAATCTTCATAAGAGACTGGATACTTTCTAAACCTAAAATTGAGAAAAATGTAAAGATAACTGCTCTCACCATTTGTGTTTAACATCTCATTCAGAGTGTTAACCAGTGCAATAAGATGAAAAAAAGAAAAGGCATGCAGATTGGAAAGGTAGAAATAAAACTATTCCTATCTGTAGACAACATGATTGCCTATGTAGAAAATCTCAAGAAATCCTCATAAGAAGCTTCCAAAATTAGTGAATTTTAATAAGGTCACCAGAAACAAGGTAGAAATGCAAAAATTAGTAATATTGCTATAAGTAACAATGAGCAACTGGAATAAAAAAAAATTTAACTACCATAATAGCACCCCCCCCAAAATATTTAGGTGAGTGAAAATTTAACAAAATATGCAGTATCTGTATACTGAAAATTACAAAGCACTGACAAAAGAAGATGTAATTTTTTAAGAGATACATCATACTCATGGAATGAAAGATTCAATATTATTAAGATGTAGATTATCCCAAATTTATCTACAGAAATTGCATTATAGAGTCAACGTAACTCCTATAAAAATGCCAGGAGGAATTTTTTGTAGCTATCAACAAGCTGATTCTAAAACTTCTACGGGAAGACAAAGGAACCAAAATAGCAAAAACAATTTTGGAAAAAAAAGTTGGAGAACTCACAGTACCTGATTCTAAGTCTTTCTATAAAGATATAGTAATCAAGAGAGTATCTGTATTGCAAAAAACAGACACATGTAAGTGGAACAACATAAAGATACCAGAATTAAAACCACACAAATACAATCAATTTTGATCAGGATGCAAAGGCAATTCAAAGAAGAGTCTTTTCAGTAATTAGTGTTGGGCAACTGAACATCCATACGCAAAACAAAAACAAAAAACCTTGCCATATACTCTACACCTTAAACAAAAATTGAGAATAGATGATCAGATCTAAATGTAATTTATAAAACTATAAAACTTTTATAAGAAAACATGGAAGTTTTTTTGAACCTGAGTTAGGCAAACAGTCCTTAGAAACAGCATCAAAAGTACAATCTAAAAGAGAAAATATGGTTAAACTGGACATCAAATTTAAAACTTTTAGCTCTGCAAAAGCCTCTGTTGACAGAATTAAAAGACAAGCCAAAGACTGGGAAAAAAGTATTTTCAATTCACAT
Source organism: Neomonachus schauinslandi (assembly GCF_002201575.2). Classification (NCBI taxonomy): domain Eukaryota; kingdom Metazoa; phylum Chordata; class Mammalia; order Carnivora; family Phocidae; genus Neomonachus; species Neomonachus schauinslandi. Next base: position 40,822,316 of record NC_058407.1, read on the forward strand.
AACTGACAGAGGACTTATATCCAGGGTATATGAGTAGCACTTAGTAAGAAAACAAACTTGGTTTTTTTTTTAATGTGCAAAAGGTTTGAACAAACATTTCACTGAGGATATACAGATAACAAGCACATGAAAAGATGTTCAACATTAGTTATTAGCAAAATGCAAATTAAAACTACAATGGGATACCATTACATAACTATTGGAATAGCTAAACAGGAGGGGACGGAGGGGATGGACGGAGGAAGAAAGAAAGAAAATACCAAGTGCTAACAAAGAGGGAGAGAAACTGAGAAGTTCATACTTTGCTGGTTGAAGTAGTTCAAAATGTTACAGTCACTTTGAAAGCCACAAAAAATAAAAAAAAGTTTGTCAACTTCTTATGAAGTTAAATATGCGCTTACTATATGATCCAACAATCACACTCTTAGGTATTTATCCAAGAGAGATAAATACTTACATTTACATACAAATTTATATCCAAATATTTACAGTTGCCTATACTGGAAACATCCTAGATGTCTCAACTGGTGAGTAAGCAAACTATGGTACATCCATACAATGGAATATTACTCAACAATAAAAAGGAACTACAGATACAACAGCTTAGATGAATCTCAAATGCATCATGTTAAATGAAAAAAAGCCCAAATTTAAAAGACTACATATGAGTCCATTTATAACAACATTCTGAAAAAGGTAAAATTATAGGGAAGAACAAATCTGCAGTTGGCAGGGGTTTGAAGCAGGAGGAGGGTTTAACTTCAAAGGGACAGCATAAAGGAATTTGGGGAAGGGAAGAAATTATTCTGAACCCTGACTGTGCTGATGCAATTTGTCATAATTCATAGAACAACACATCAAAAAAGTGACTTTTAACATGTATAAGTTTCAGGGGTAGCTCAGCCTGTTAAACATTCAACTCTTGATTTTGGCTCAGATTATGATCTCAGGGTGGTGAGATTGAGCCCTACGAAGGGTTCCATGCTCAGCAGGGAGTCAGCTTGAGATTTTCTCTCTCTCTTTCCCTTTGCCCCTCCCCCACAATAAATGAAATCTTTTAAAAAAATTTTTAAAAAACCACACAAGTTTCAAAAATAAGTCATTTTTATATCCTAAGTCTCCTGTTGCCTTTCATTTAGCTACAGTTCTCCCAAATCTTACAAGAAAATGCAGCAATCATATTTGGAACAAGAAAACCAATAAGCAAGCACACACACACATCAAGCACTTAATCATAATTCCCTGGTTCATCAATTATGTATATTTCTGTTTCAACTTCTTAGAAAGCAGTGAAGCAAAATATACGTTATTAGTATAACTAGGATCAAGATGCCTAAATACAAAGGCCTGTTTTCATCTTAGTCTGGCTCTGCAAATGGTAATGCTTATTTGTTTACTACTGGAAAGGCAAAGTCAAGATAAATAAAACATTTCAGAAAAAGGGTGAGTTTTCATCTAACAGAAACAAGAATTTCAAGCTTCTGCCTGTTGTTGAGAACTAAATAGGGTTGACAGAGGAAAAGTCAATGTCATCAGAATTTCTACCCAAACAAGCCTTACCATGGCAATTCTGCTTTAACCATTACCTGAGATAACAAAACCTACAGAATTTTATCTGCTTTCTACACACATCCATAAGCCTTTGAAATAAAAAGCACACACAAAAAAACAAAACAGAGTCAACTGACAGCAATGAACAAATAAGAGGTATCACAAAAATGAAATTTTTAGTATTTTTTGCGAAAAAAAACTACTGACAGCATTGAATAAAAGTTATTACAAGACTGAAAACTTTTTCATATTTTTTTGTAAAAAAAAAAAAAACTAACCCTTTATTTTGAGAAGGATCTTTTAATTAATCAAATAATTGCCATTATTGCAAAAGAATGCTAATCAGTCTGGCAATGACATCATTGTAACTGCAACACCTCCATGTGTGGCCCTCGGCAGTATGCTACCTGCCTCTCTCCACACCAGGGGAGAGCTGAGCCTTTATTTACATGCTACCTGGATTTCACCAGGTGTTGAACTAGCAAGATCAGGAGCCTACCATTTAAAAGGCCAATATAACAGTAACAAACCAGATGAAATGAAGCAACTTCCCCTCCCTGGGTAGCAAGGCTTATGCCCCAATACTGTAACAGAAGGTGCAAAGTACACATCTTCAGATGTTGCTCTGAAGGGTAAGAATGACAGGAAAACAAAGGCAGGTAAATCAACGGAAGCAGACACGGATGTAGGACGGATTCCTGGAGAAATGCTAGGGATTAGCGCATTAGGCTCTGCCTTCCTGACTCTAATCAGCAGGATTCTCTTCTGCACAGACTCCAGGATTGATGGTGAAAGACCCTCAGGGCTCCATTGCAGATTTAGATTTGGGCAGAAGAGCGCTTCTCATTTTCTTTTCCATATTTGCTTCCAATGGTCAAAATAATAGCTCAGTTTTAAATGTATAAATGAAGACAGAAATTAATCTCTAATAGGAAGATATAAATATAATACCATTATAGTATGAATGTCACCTACACTATCGATGAATATATTATATACAGTGCAGTTGCATGAAAATCAATACTGACCTTCATCTAAAATTTTTTGGCTTACCCTACCTAACCTAACAGTTTAGTGTTTTATAATTGGAAGTGCTGGCAAGTAAGAATGAGGACAAGCAGTACCTACTCCACACCAGGTCTCTGGTATCCATTAATTCATTCAATCCTCACTACAATGTGGTGAGGTAGGCATTATCATCTCTTCCCTACAAAAGAGGGATCTGGTCCAAAAAGGTAAAGCTGTTTGCCCAAAATTAAAGAGTTAGTACAGGGCGCCTGGGTGGCTCAGATGGTTAAGCGTCTGCCTTCGGCTCAGGTCATGATCCCAGGGTCCTGGGATCGAGTCCCACATCGGGCTCCCGGCTCAGCGGGGAGCCTGCTTCTCCCTCTGACCCTCTCCCCTCTCATGCTGTTTCTCTCTCACTCGCTCTCTGAAAAATAAATAAAATCTTTAAAAAAAATAAAAATAAAAAAAATAAAAAAGAGTTAGTACAAAATAAGGCCTGAAATCAAATACCAAATATGATTGCTAGGGCATGATTTTTTTACCCAATCTGACTCCATTAAAGTTAAGGGTACAGGGGACTGAATTTAGATATATTTTTCCAGCACCAGGCACAAGGTCTGAATGTAATTTGAAGAACTGATGAACTACACAGTAAGACACAGGACAACACGGATGAACCTGCAGACATTATGCTCAGTGAAATAAGCCAATCACAGAAGGACAATTCTACTTATTTGAGTTATCCAAAGTCGTCAAACTCCTAGAAACAGAGGGTAGAATGATGGTTGCCAGGGATTAGGCGGCAGTTAGAATGGGGAGTTCTTTGCTCTTCAATGGTTATCAAGTTTCAAGTATACAAGATGAAGAAGTTCTAGAGATCTATTGTGCCCATAGGTATCAATACTGTATTGTATACTTAAAAACTTAAGACGGTACATTTCCTATTAAGTGTTCTCGCCACAGTAACAGCAAGAATACAAAAAAGAAATCGGAAGAAGTTATGCCTTCTTGAACAGTCACGCAAACAAGACAGAAAGGAACACAGACTCTGGCATCAGAGAAAATGATGCTGAAAGTTCAGCTCAGCCACTTTCCAGACATTTACATCTTTCTTAGGCTCAGCCCTCTTATCAGTAAGATGGGAATTAAAACACGCCTTAGGGTTGCTCTCAGGATTAAAGTATGTATGCAAATACCTACCAGGGCACCTAGCACACAGCAAGGGAGCAATAAGAATTCATATTCTTCCTTTACAACGTACAGTTTTCCTGAACTTCTTCAAAATGTACCAAAATGCTAGAGCAAGTGCCTCTGAATAGAAATCTAATGTAATAAGAATAATGGACACCGGAGACCAAGAAAAGTGAACTGAATGAAGCTAACAAGTAGACATAACTTCTGCCTTTGGAAACACTCTTCAGACAGAGCTTCAGAAGCTAGCTGACTAGCCCCAAGTCTTTCCTCTCCAGCCTCCGACTTCCACTCTGGCCCGTACGTGGTGCAAAGTTGTTGGGTATCTAACAGCTGCTCAGCATCCCACACAAAAGAGCAGCACTCAGGATCCAGTGCGGACTCTCCTGCACAGGGCCCATCACCACGTTCCACCACATTTCAGCAGCAACGGGCCCCCACTGCAGGCTGCTGTTCAGATAAAAAAGAAGGATGGCAGAGAGAAATCTTTTTCTTTGAAAACTGTTAAATATCTACAGTGCCTCCTCCTCTGGGAGTCACTGAACACCAAGATCCAAAACTCATGCACTGTGCAGGAAAGGAGATAGGAAATGCTCAAGGGCTTCCCTCCTTCCTCCCCTCGGTCCTTCATTCCTTCCCACCTTCCAACACAGAGAGCAAAGCACTATGCTCATGCTCGGTGCAAACCATACAATGTACTCTCCCTGGGTAGGGAGGTTGGATAGGATGTTTCCAAGATGCAACAATGGATAGATGCTTACTAACATAATGTTGCATCACTCTTTTAAAACAGGGGAGAGAAAAATCCAAATCCTTCTGAGGAATGTGTAGAAGTGACTGCCTTAATGTGATCTTAATGAGTTTTTGTCTCTCTTACAAGGGAATTACCACTGTTACTGCCTTTAACATTTAGTAATGCCCTTTCGGTTCAGTTGGAAGAAAGACGTTCCAATGCAATAATAATTAGGAAAATACTAACAATTTTATTATAATAATACATGGGGGGGTTTTCTCCCCTGTTCTAAATATATGTTCTTTAATAAAATGCTAGACAATTATCTGTTAAAACTGTTTTGGGGAATCACCTTCCGTTATGACTAAATGTAAGTGAAAATACTACTACTCCCTACATTCATATAAAATATAATGGATATGTGAACTTTGCTCTTAGAGAACATATGTTTTCACTTAAAGTTGTCATTATAATTTCAAGAACGCACCCTTTTTATAAACAAAAGGAATTACCTTTCAGAATCTTGGCCTTATATTCTAATTGCTTCACAACAAATTCATCACCAATGTTATCAAGATGCTACCTATACCTAAATCTAAACGTCATGTTACAAAATTTCAAAACACAATTATGTGCATGTATTTAAAAATGAAGGCAGAAAGCATCATCTCAAGATCTTCCATTTATATTTCAGAAAATCATGATAATGAAACTGTCAAATAACAGTGTTAAATATTGTTAAAATGTTAGAATTAAGTGATTTGGATCAATGTGGATACATAATTACATACGTCTACATATTCAGCTCAGCATGAATAGTCTCATTAGAAAAAAAATGTTTAGTTTCACAATGTTGAAAAACTAGGTTTTACCTTTAAAAAGAAAAACTACATACTACTACCGTTATTAAACCAATTGGCATTGGCAACAAGTTCACGTCTACAGTCCTAAAACGTTACCTTAAATATGATAGCAGTCCCTTTCCATTCACAGAGACAATAATGTAGTCATATCAAATCTATAGCGTCAATAGGTTTATGATCACAAACACTTGATGAGCTGAACATTGTACCTACCCTTCAATAATGCTTGCAGTGTGACAGGGCCTGACGGTTACCATAGTGATCATGTGGCAGCTTCTGATTTATTACGTTGTTCCCCAAGACTGTGACGGCTCTTTGGCTATACCTTCAGCAGCAATTTCAGATTTGAGAGCTACACTATGATAAATGTCCACTATCTGAAATATACACTCAACAGAATGTAACCTTGGAGAGCAGGGCTTTAAATGCAAATGGCCAGGTTTGCCCTCCTCTTAGAATATGAAAGAGTGATTCCAAAGCCATGAAAAAGACAGACCTCTGCCCTCTGACACAGATTCTGATCCTTAGGGACTATCATTTTCAGGGACACCACCCAGTGAATGGGTAAGCAGTCTGAAATAGAAAATGAGGCAATAAATCCTGCTGAGGCTAGCCCAAGGAGCACATTGATAACGAAAGCAGGCATGCATCTGAGCAATTAGTGAGGCATTTGGTTATATGATGCCTAATGTTCAATGTATTTAGAAAGTTATCACCACAGGTCAATAAATTATGTCATTTCATCTCAACTAATTGACACAGCTAACGCTTTCACACGGAATCCTGAAAAGAGCATTTCAGGGAATGAATCTCATAGTCGGGTGTCCATTTGCCAATGCTTTCTAGTTATACATGCCAAAGGATGAGGAATTCTTATTAAAAACAAACAAACAAACAAACCTACCAGGTTTTATCTGATTTTTGCTTTAGGAAAACATCACACGTAATACCAGTGATTTGTCACAAGTGTTTGTCAAGCAAAGCAACTACCTAACACATAGATAACTGCTGTCTTCACTACACATGTGAATTAACATCCTTGAAAGATTATGATATAAATTGTTTCATTCCCTTACATTGTTTCTATCTATTCTTCCATTTGACTGCATGGCAATGAAGTACTGGGAGAATATGGCCTTTTTATCAAGCTCATAAGCATCATACATTAATTTGTATATTAGCAAGTCCCACACAGCAACAAACTTATTGATTCTGCCATCTAAATCCCTTGCTCTAACAGGAAGAATATGGTTTTTAGGGGTAAATAAAACAATCCCCACAATCACTTATATTCAGTTCTTAAATCTCTGTCTGCAGAAATCTTTTCTAAGGATGAAAATGCACACAGTATTTTCACAGAATAGATCAGCACAAATGAAAATCAGTTTCTCTTTTGCAGGACTGATATTAAAGCATAACCACGGCCAGGGATGAGTTTTTTCTGACTCAAAAAACTCAGGAATGGGAATGTACTTTCCATTTTCTGCTTTGTTGATTCATCAAATCTCTACACTTCCTGTCTGTGCAGTACATTAATGGGCTCCCCATAAATCATTGCTAACTTAATCAAAGACTTACTTGATACTAAGTTTTATTTTGTTTTATTGGCGAATGGGATGGAGCAGAAGATCAAATAACACAAAACACTTCATTTTTAATAACTGGCATAGAAATATTTGTAGAGGGACACCTGGGTGGCTCAGTCATTAAACGTCTGCCTTTGGCTCAGGTCATGATCTCAGGATCCTGGGATCAAGCCCCGCATCGGGCTCCCCGCTCCGCAGGAGGCCTGCTTCTCCCTCTCCCACTCCCCCTGCTTGTGTTCCCTTTCTCGCTGTGTCTCTCTCTGTCAAATAAATAAATAAAATCTTTAAAAAAAAAAAAAGAAATATTTGAATAGTTTAAGGAAGTATTTTCAAATTTCAAATCCTATATCCCAATCAAGTATTTGGAAGGGGAAAGAAGAAATTGATTACTTTGGTTATTTGATTTTGTACTGGGTAAAAAAAAAAAACTCAATAGATTAAACTACCCACCTACCCACTATGCCCCCAGCTCTTTACAGAAAATGGTTACATATCAATAAGCAGGGTAAGCTATTTAGCTAACTCTAATCTGTCTGTTCCCACAACTAAGAATTCACAGGTACCTTATAGGACACCAGTTTGTGATTAGTACCTTTTTATTTCGAATCAGATACACAGGAGAGAGAATTCATATTCTAAGTCATAAGATACCAGCATCCAGAATGGAATATTTCATTAAATTAAAAAACCATCTCCATAACTTTGATAATAAGACGTCCCAAAGTTAGAAATGTCGGTATGCCTCATAGCAGTTCTACTGTGAACAGGAATAAGTTAGGCAAATACCTAATTTGCAAAGCTGGCTTAACTTGTGCAAACAGTGAATTAGTATTTTCTTCTAGGTCTCCACTCTGCTAATGTCCTTAAAGTTATGGCATCAGCCCCTACACTCCCAGAACCTGGTGTTGGTGGTTCAAACCCACTTTCTGGGTCCCAATCCCCATCGCTAATACAACACCTTCACCTCCACACACACAACCAGAAACCTTTCTCTAAGAACAAGGAAAATACAAATTTTTTTTCAGCACCTCTTTATCTGGTTCTCATTCCCTTTTACCACATGTAAGGCCTTGAGTAGGGTGAAGACATGTGATTAAAAGCAACACGGAAGGCAAATCTACCAATCCCTTCCTGTTATTTAATTCTGAACCAATTAGATCACCACCCATCCAGACGCAGTGCTAAAAAAGAAAAAAAGGCAAAAAAAAAAAAAGTGTTGACAGAGTCCCCTGTCTTCAACACCTTCCGTTTCTGCAGCTCCTGTGAATTCTATCACTTCACTTTTCTTACCCACTAGGAGTTAACAACTGTCAGGCAGGCAAGAGTCATTCTGGCCCAGAGGTCAGCAATCTTATTAAATCCCTATGCCACCATTGGGACAAAGTAATGCCCACATTGCTCAGTGCAAGGCAGGGGGAAAAATGATTGAAGAGGGAGTTAGAAGAGCCAGAGGGAAAATGAAAGGAGAATAGGAACTCGATGACAGCAAGTGGTAGAGAGAAAACCACCATATACTTCCACATCTAGGCTGTTCTTACCCTTCTACGAATTCACCAATGAAGAAGGCATTTGGCATAATTAAATAAACATCACAACGGGGAAACTCCTCGAAGACAATCTTACATTTTTGTAATCAATGTCATTCTCCTGTGAATACACTGCCCACACCCAGAAGTACTGGGCTAGTCATCCTCTGGCATTTTGCAGACAAGTGATAAAAGTCTGCAAGTACGAAACATATTGACACTTATTTTTATAATGGCAATGCTCCAAAATAGAATGAGCCATTTTTCATTTTAACGAACAGAACTGGGCTGGAGCAAATGCATGGGATGTAGCTTCTCATTTTTAATCTCATTTATGTATGCTAAATACATTATTAAACAATCTTTCTAGCAATTGCAGGCTTATGTCCCTTCGGTTTGTACATGTTTATATTTGAGGGAAAACCCATGATCACTGAATTGTTGTAAAGATCACAACAGTAGATACAGAGGACCATTTTCAAACATGCTACAAATCAAAGAAAAGGGATGTTTGCTTCATTTGTTAAGATAAAATTTTTACTTCACGATACACAAAACTTCACTTATTTCAACAGGAAGCCCCTATGATTACATCCAAGAATATAATTACTCTATGCTCATGTTGTCCATGATTTTTTTAAAATCACATGTAACAGAAGAGATATATCTAATCTGAAAATATTAAGATAGGAAGGGGGTCCAGCAACGGAATGAGAAGTAGCTGAAGGTCTGTAGTTATTTAGTTATTTGGTCTCGAGAAGCCAACAACTCAAGAAGGGAGATACAGATAAGAGTAATTAGACAAGCTCTTGATAGCACCAGATATCAAACAGGAACAATGGGTAAGAGGCTTAGGCAAACAGAGGACAATGAAAATAAGGGAAATTTTTATGTTGAAAAATTAGCCTTATAAGATACAAAAGGCTTTGTAAGTATAGAAGGATAATCTAGAAAGAACACCTGAGAAGAAGATTACAGAGAAAATCCAAGCTAAGAAAAATGACTCCATCACACTTCAGGTCTTTCTGGACCAGACAGACTATGTTTCATCACCAGAAATATCATTTACCAAGAACAGAAAAAATGATAAACTCTACTCTGAAACACTCTAAGGACTAATTAGCTACCCAGTTATTACTTGCTGTCAATGCCAACTGGTCAACTACAAAAGTTATTAATATTTATTTCTTTTTTTTTTTTACAGAAATATGGTTTTAATCAAAACAGGGCTAAGCAAATGAACAAAGCAAATGCTCTCAACATGCAATATGGCACCAAAGACAGCTCAAATGTTTCATAACCCTTTCCTTCTCCTAATCCTGAGGCGATTTTCCACTGGCAGAAAAGATGGAACAGAAACAGAATAAATACAACAGAAGAACTGCTTCTGATCTCTCAAATAAGCAACAAGCCACTTCTGCGCCCCTTCAGCTGACATCACAAATCGCTTTAATATAACGGAATTTGCTGTAGTTCCCATACAAACAATCCTTTAAGTGGGAGACATAGGGGAAAAGTGCTTGAGAAACTGGTCCTTCCTCACTGGTGTCACAGTCATATGCTTCCTGTGACAATTTCTGAACTAAATATTCTACTAACTGATATGTAGGATACTCACTTGTTAGCTCTTCCATGGTGGAGAAACCAGACTATATATAGCTTTAAGTTCCCTCCTAAACCTAAGAGTCTATAAGGTCTTACAACTTGGAAATCAAAGCTGAATCAAACAATAAACAAAATCTAAAGAATTTATTCACTATTTATGGACCACCTACTATTCAATATTTATTGAGTACCTGGACATTATTCCAGAAACTGAGCATGTAAAAATAAACTCATGAAAGCCACTGCCCTCATAAGCTTATATTCCAGTGACACATTTAAACAGTCTAAAGTACTTGAACCATGAAAAATTTAAACCATTTTAAACATTCATTTATAAAGCTATACAATGTATATACTTCATGTATAAATCATATGTAAAATATGATCCCAGAAGTTGAAAAAAAAAAAAAAACAGAATTCTATGGAAAGTTAAGAGATTATACACTAGATGGATCAAAAATATATATAAGCAAATACTCAAAAGCTAAAGAGCATCATTCCAAAGTCCAGATGCATGGCCCCATAAGGCACAGATCATGTGATCAGAGACCACATCCTATGAATGCTTTTCTGTTTATTATAAGCTTTTAGTCATCAGGTAAGCATTGGGTGCCTAGCAGACATTAACTCTACCATTCATCCATTCTGCTTACTACATGCAAGATACTATGGGGAGGATCTTTTTTATCTTTTATATATAAAAGACATGGGCCCATGTTCAAGGAGCTCAGAGTACACTAGCCAAGTTTAAACAAATATACAAATACAAAAATCATAATATAGTAAAAACTACCATAAGGAAGTTTGATAGTCCTGGGTAGTGCAAAACTGTTGGAAAGAAAAGTCAGAGGCAGATTTTGGAGAGCCTTGAATAACAGGTTAAGACAGAGCTAGGTAATATTCAAGGTATGGTCCTGGAGGTCTGAATCAGAACCCAAGGCAGAGAATGAGAGCACAGAGCCCCAGACCCCATCCGCCACAAACAGGGCCAGGTAATGCCAGCAGGGCTCAGTAGGGAATTTCCCAAAGAAAGTCCGAATGTGGATCCCACTACGAAGCATTAGACAGCAGATCTAGATACAGGAGACACAGGCCATAGTCAAGGAGGATCAAGGTAGGCAGGGCCTGGATCCTGTAAGATCAGGCAAAGAACCATTACAGAGGTCCCAGCATGATAAGAAAATACACTCAGCTACTGACTTCAAAGTCTGTTCGCAAGAGAACCCAATGAACAGAACATAGCCACTGTAAACAGCAGGACCAGTATCATGATTAATTTTATGCTAAGCCAATCAAGATAATTGCCTGGGTTTCTGAAATTCCCTCTAAGAGAGAGATTCCCCTCAGTGACTGGAAAGAAAATAATCCTGCAAACAAGAGCTGAGGAGTCCCAGCTATGGAACTGAGATTGGAATTGGAGGAAGCCAGGGTCCAGGGGTATCATTTCAGCTGTCCTAAAAGAACTCTTCATCTTCTAATAAGTTGAAGGACAAAACTACTATACTGCATGTGGAACATCAACAAATACAAGACGACAGAATTTCTCCCCAAGAACTATGTAATTTAAATTCATACGAAATTCAAAGCAAAACTCATCAATAAATTTTCCTTTAAAGTATGCAGTCTTGGAGAATTACTGAAAGATTTGTGGTCTTGCTTACTAAGAAAAAAATATGTATTTATTTCATGGAGAAAATAATTTAAACTAATAAAGAAAAAAAATTACCTTGAGCAATTAATATCACTAAACCTTCTATAAATTAAACATGACAATAGGGTCATTGTGAGCATTAAATGAGATAGGAAGGAAGAGCTCATTCAGGTACATATTAGCCTAGCTTTTACAACTGTATTTCATTGAATATTCTGTGCCAACCATAAAATGTACTATAATGTTACAATAAGAAAATAAGGAACAATATAAAATAAATACCATAATAGGGAAGAAAAGAAAAAAGTGTCAATTATGATGCATCATTGATTGATTGTAAGATACATCCTGATTTCAGAGATCTTAAAATGTTGAAAAATGTGTTTTACCATTAAAGAAAAATTATACTAACTATAAGTAATTAAATTAACAGCTCCCTTTAAATTCAAGACCACACCTGAAGGGAAATTATCCATGCTAGTATGCTAGTAGTGAAGATTAACTCCATCATTACTTTAATCACGGGACACAAGTACAGCATGATGCAATGTCAATTTCAGCAGCACATAAAGTACCATATTGGCCTTGAAAGGGATCTCGGGAGAATAACTTTCTTGCCAATATTCTGATTTTGTACCTTCTCTGATTCCCATCCCCTAAGAGACAATTACTCCCATAACAATCTGCACATGTGTTTGTTTTTCCCCTCCAGTAAGAAACTACAGCTGTGCTTTTAAAGCTTTTTTTCTTTAAAGATTTTATTTATTTATTTGACAAAGAGAGACACAGCGAGAGAAGGAACACAAGCAGGGGGAGTGGGAGAGGGAGAACCAGGCTTCTTGCCTAGCAGTGATCCCGATGTGGGGCTTGATCCCAGGATCCCAGGATCATGACCTGAGCCGAAGGCAGACGCTCAACAACCGAGCCACCCAGGCACCTCTTTTAAAGCTTTTAAGGGCAAAATTATCTTACTGACTTCTGAATCCTAGCTCTGTAACTGTTTGATGAATGGTTAATGAAGAACTCAAGACATTTAAACAACCAACACAACCAGTTTAAGACAATCATCAAGACATATCTGTAAAACATAAAAGGTAAGCAGGACATAAGAGTTGCAAATAACCTAAAATTCACGTTTCTCAATCCCAGTTGCTATGAACTGAACTGTGTCCCCCCAAAATCCATATGTGGAAGCCCTAACCCCCAACATGTGGAAATGGGACCTATGGAAGGTAATTAAGGTAAATGAAGCCATGAGGGTGGGGCCCTCATGACAGGATTAGTGGCTTTATAAGAAGCAGCAAAGAGAGAGCACCCTCCTCCATGTGAGGACACAGGGAAAAGGTGGCTGTCTGCAAGCAAGGAAGAGGGATTTCACCAGGAACAGAATCCCTGGATACCCTGATCTTGGACTTAACCTGGACTGCCCACCTCCAGAATTATGAGAATTAAGTTTTTGTTGTGCAAGCTAACCAGTCTGTGGTATTTTGTTATGGCAGCCCGAGTAGACAAACACACTAGTTTTACCCTAAACATATTCTATCAAAGAACTGTTCGCTGGCATTACCAACAGAGTTATGAATAAACCTGATCTCCTAACTGACTCAAGTGGAAGTAACATATCTGAAACAAGGATGAAAATATAACTCTAAAGACATGAAGGGAAAGGCAATACTTTCAGGATAAAACCTTAAACAAATAATCAAATCTGAGTTGGGGGTTGGGCCTTTCTCCCTTAATGACAGCATAAAGGTCAACAGATGTGTTTCACTTTTGAGTTGGATTTCAAACATGCATCAGGTCATTGGGTAGGGACATGTAAAAATTAAGATCATGTTAACAACTATAAAATACTTCAGTAATACTGTCAGGCCATCACATAAAGTGAACACAAAGTGACCACGGTCTCCCTAACAAGCAAAAAATCAGAGTGTGAAATCTGCTAGGGTGTATGTTTGAAGATGGGGATATAGAGAGAAGCCCTGAGTTATTGTTACTAAAAACAGGAATCTCCAAGAGGTTTCCTACTGTGTTGCCCAACAACAGAACCACAAGTTCTCATTTCCTGTATGCCTACCACGTGCCAGGTACTGTGTACTGTGTTCAACACTTTAAAACAATGTATTATCTCATTTAATTCCCACCACCCTCTTTCACTCTCCATTTCTAATATGTTACCAAGTCTTTAGAATCATAGCACCTCAATTTCTCATTAGCCAACCCCTCCCTTTCCATTTCCGCTGCTAGGACCTTAACTTAGGCCCACATCTCCTTTAACACCAAGTGCTGGGGCGCCTGGATGGCTCAGTTGGTTGAGCGTCCGACTCTTGGTTTTGGCTCAGGTCATGATCTCAGAGTCCTGAGATCGAGCCCCGTGTTGGGCTCCACGCTCAGCATGAAGTCTGAGATTTTCTCTCCCTCTCCCTCTGCCTTTCCTACTCATGATTGTGTTCTCTCTCTCTCTCTCTCCCTTGCTCTCTTGCTCACACTCTCAAACCTAAAAAAAAAAAAAAAATTTTTTTTAAATAAAGTGCTGAACAGTTTTGTCATTACTAAACTCGTACTCTCAATACTCAAGCCCTCTCCGGACTCTTCCCCCAAACTTATCTTTATAAAAGGCAAGCCTATCACTATCTCTCCAATGCCAGAGATTCTAAATTCTTACCACAGCATGTGAGACCCTGCTTTATATGGTCCCTGTCGGCCCCTGGAGACTTAAACTATTGCCCCTTCCAACCATGTGCTCTAGGCTCCAACAATTTAGCACTCCCAACACAATTTTATTACCCTAAACATGCCATCCTGCCTCACCTCTCCATGCCTCCTGAAAACTCTTACATATCCTGTAAGACTCAACTCCAACATCCCCTCCGAAAACTTCTATGACCCTCACCCACCCCCCAGCAACCACCACCCATCGAGAAATGACAATCAAAAAGTAGGTATTTCTTCTTCATGCCCCCAGAATGCATGCCCATTCTATGGAAGTCATTTGGAGAGTGTGTGGTGTTGAAAAGGAGAGGGCTAGATGCCCACCCATAGGGCATCCTTTAAACTCTGACTTTCTCCACAATCCAAGGGATGGTTCTTATTAAGCCAATTCTATCAGTGACAAAAAAGTGATCAGACTGGAAAAGCTAAATCATACTCATACTAAACAAAGATTAAATGACATAGAGATTCAATGACATACATACAAAGATTTAATGACATTATCCCAGCATCTAATGAGGACTGAAAAAAAATAAAAATAAAGCATATGAAATGACAGTGTAACAAATTTCTTCTTGTCTTTATTGTATCTAACTGACTCACATTGGGTTCTGATCCTATTCATGCCCACAGCAGGTCTTATTTTTATAGCTTCATTGAAGCAACATAGATGATTCCTTTCTTTGTCTACACTGCCTTGGGAGATAATTTTCAAAAAGCCAAATCCTTAGATCTCTTTTCCTTCTCATTTTAATTGTCATAAAGACATACTTCCACCATATCATGCCAGGAAATGAGTAACCCTGCTAACAGCACCTAAAAAAATATGCAAACTACTCACATTCCTGAAGCCAAGGAAGATTTTTAACACATTGTCTTTATCTGATTTCCCTCCTAAAAATAAAAATAGAGTGACTGTATCAGGAAGTATGTTTTTGACGGGTAAATATATGTCTTATGCACGTTCCACTTTACTCCAGCTCTTCCAAATTTCTTCCAAGAAGTTATGTACTCATATGAAACTAGTTATTATGTTTATTGAAAATAAACAAAGTCAGCGTTTCAGCAGTCACACACATGAGCGGCTATTTCTTTCCCTGAGCTGTGTATAATACCCAAATATTTCAAAACATCTTGGGTTAACACTTTGGGTTATTATCTATTGACTGCCCCTAGCTCTGATTTTGTATCACCAAAGGAGAAATTACTTGAAAATTTTAAATGAAAGTATACATTTGGGTGCTCTATTATCAAGTTACTCTACCATACAATTCTCTTAGCTAACAATATAGACAGTGCTGGATAAATCCAACCCCTTTGCTTAGTACCACAGCCATTTTTCTAACCAAAATGTAAATGCAAAAATCAATTACCTAAAAATGCCAGACAATGCTGTTGTTGAAAATATATATATATATATATATATATTTTTTTTTTTTTTTTAAAGGAACAAAGGAAGAAAGAGGCACATTAAATTCTAACAAATTTAACAAATGGGACATGGGGAAGCTTCATCAGACAGAGATTAACAATTGCCTCACAATCGTGGTGTGGCATTGTTATTTGGATAATGTGAACCATGGGTAGACAACACAGTACACAAAAGCTGTTCTGAATTAGAAAAGCTACTGACTCTGCTAAATCAAATACAATACACTGACCACTAGCACTCATGGGATTGTGGTCAAATATCCAGCAAGCCAGACGGGCCAGGGATGGAACATCTATGAAGAAAACGGTAGTCAACAACTTTGTTCCTCCATACCCAGTTACTCAAATATGCTTTCTTCCAACTCTTTTGGATTGGAAGGGGAAAAAAATTAACACCGCATAATACCTTGGATAGGCACTATACTGAAAATCAACCTAAAAATTCCATTCCTCAATAAAAGCTATCTTAAACAGTGAATGTGTTAGAGAATCAACAAGGAGAAGGACACAGATCTTTCCACCTTGCCTCTTTAGGAAGGGATGCCATCAAGAGGCGTCTCATATCTCTTTGCTAAGTATTTTTGCTTAGTCCAATTGCTTAAAATTGTCAACGACAAAGCATGGAAATGCATTCCTAGGAAGTCAAAGTTCTAATTTCTATAGCCAGTCTTCTTACTTGGTAATACTGAATAACTCCTATCTCTAGACATGAGTTTTTGCATCATTAGAAGAGAGGTATTAATTTATTCTCTCCAATGTACAGAGAGCTTAGAATTTCTTTATTATTAAGCACTAGACTTCCATGTTTTTAAATGAAATAATTAGGATAAAAATACAGATTTCAGCATATGTATTACCTGTTTCATAGAGACCGAACTATAGCCATCCGTAAAAATGGTCAGTACTTTTCCTTAGAATTTTCCAAAGGAGACTTCGTAACCTTCCTTAGCAATGAACTCACATATTTAGAGAAAGAAAAGTTGAACAGAATGTTGTACAGATTGCTCAAAATCAATGCATATATGGAATCCTGGAAGGCACAAACCACAAGAAAGCCATTTTAAACATTTGGGGAGGGAAGCACACAACACATTAGCTAATAATGAAGAATATAAGTATTGAGTCTGTCCCATAGCTGAATCACTACAGAAATGGTTATGAACCGAAGGTGAAATCCTAGCTTCAGTTTCCTCTTTATCATTACTGCTCTAAAGCACCATTTCCCAGTGTTCTAGAAGATATTCACAGATGCTCTGTTGGAAAGGGGGTCCCCAAAGCCCCCATGGCTGAATAAAGCAGTTAATTAAATAGGTTTCTCTGCTGCTGGACTTTTCAGAGCCTTGGAATGTGAATATAGATTCTGTATCTCCCAGAGAGGAATAAAGAATGCCTCATTACCCTGTCTTTTCCTCCCCACTTCCCCAAGGAATACCTATTAATCCTTCCTGAAACAGAGAGCACTCTCCTACCAACTAGAATACAGAACAAAATCCTTATCTCTGCTTCCCCTCAAATTCCCACCAGCCCATCTATGCAAAATTTCCCCTATGCAAAATTTAAATTCTGCTACAGGTTACAGATTATCAAGGCAATACTAGACATTAATGGTTTAATGCATATAAAATGCTTGACTGAAAAAAAAAATGAATCCTCTCTTTGTATTGCCCACACCTTTTCCAGAGTACGTCATATTTACAGCATAAAGAATGAGATTAAATTTAGCATTATTTCAAGCTTTTTTTTTTCTTTTTGGCAGATGACATAAATACACCGCTATGATACTATGATAGTCTGCTCCAAGAATATGGACTCAACCGTCTACTTATATCTCTCCTTACCCCCCTCCCCCACCACACAGACATGTGATTTCATGATAAAATAGCGCAGGAATAGAAAAGTGGCACAATCATGGTGTTACTCCAGCAGCTTTTTTATTTTTTTTATTGTTATGTTAATCCCCATATATTACATCATTAGTTTTAGATGTAGTGTTCCATGATTCATTGTTTGCCAGCAGCTTGTCTTTATACAACCTGCAGCTTAAGAGAAGGTCAGCAACATAAAAAAAAAAAGGGGGGGGGAGGATGACTTTGAAATGTGTCATGAAACAGAGCTGTTCATCAATACGCCTGACAAGAATAAGGTGAGAGCCCATTTCAGGTGGCCAGAATGACTGCTGTACATCACACTCGGAGGCAGTAAGCCAAGACAGAATGAGTATTACCAAGTTGTTATGGTAACTAAATTGTGGCTGGTTCCATAAAACATTAGCTTTCTATCGTGGGGACGGTGTTTGAAATTCAATGTAAGTCAGGGTCTCTGCTCTAAATGAGGCAGCAGTGGTCGCCTCAACCTACAATAAGGCCATCCAAGAACTCCGCTTGAAGATGGCAGAGCAGGACCAAGGGTAGCTCAGCTGCACCGGCCAAGGCCATCGCCCATTAACTGTCAACACCACGACATCAGGACCTAGGTGACAACCTTCTCCACCTGACTTCACTGATAAAGAAGCACACTCCGGAAAGGAAAAACCAAACAAACAAACAAAACAAAGGTCATGAAAATCACAACTGAAGGCAAAAATCTTGGTAAAACCAGAGTCTGATATCAGCACATGCAGAACAGCACTGCAGACGGAGGCTTTGGAATCCAAGAGATGCAGTTTGAATATTGACCCTGTTCACTGACTACCTGTGCGAGCCAGAAGAAACACCCTCTTTTCACTCAGGTCTGTCTGTACTGAACATGCAATAACTGTGGAACCAGGTAGTGGTTAAGATTATGAACATTGGCACCGAAGAGCCTGGACTGCAATCCTTTGTCTGCAGGACTCTACACAGGTTACTCAACCTCCCCAAGCCTCAGTGCCTTCCCGTAAAATACCAACCTCCTCCAGTTGCGGTGAAGATTAAGTAAGACCCTTCTCCTGACTGGAACAGAGCGGGGACTTCATACATGTAAGTGACTGCTATGGTTCTGGTGGCAGAAGCCATCACTACCTCCCAGAGACAGTATAATGGGCCCCTAACACTGGCCACATCCTAATCCCTGGAACCTGCGGGTTGTTCATTTACACGTCAAAGGGACTTTACAGATGGGATTACATAAAGGATCCTGAGGCAGGAAGATTATCCAGGAGGACACAATGTAATCACAAGGGAAAGAGGGGGAAGGTGAATCAGAATCAGAGAAAAAGATGTGAGGTCAAATGCAGAAATCAAAGGAGAGATTTGAAGATGACCCACTGCTGTCTCGGAAGACAGAGGAGAGGCCACGAGCCAAGAAACGTGGACAGCCTCCAGAAGCTGGGAAAGGCAAGAAAACAGACTCTCCCCTAGAGCCTCCAGGAGGAACACAGCCCTGCTGACACCTTGATTTTTAGACTTTTGACCTCTTTAACTCTAAGAAATTTGTGGCCCTTTTAATGTATAACTATATCAAATTTAGTTGTTTTAAGTTGCCACTCTATTGGTGGCAATTTGTTACAGCAGCAATAGGGTACAAATAACCACTTTATCAATACATTAAATGGGAAGACTTGTGAAAAAAGCATGGCACATAGTAGGGGCTGAATAAATGATGAATTATTCAAATTGTTTAAATATTTTTGATAGACGCCAGTCAATGACTAGGGAGAGCTCACGCCTCTCCGAGAAACCACAGTCACGTAGTTTTTCACTGCAGCTAACGTCTGTTACCTATAGCAACCTGGATACCTCCTATGGCATATCAAACAGCTATAGATATATATCATCCTCCAGCCATTCATTCTTAGATAATTGCACCTGAAATAGTCCAGACAACTAAATGAACCAGAAAGGGAGGTACCATCAACCATGAAGCAGCTGAATTCCAAAGATGAGCAAACCTAGACAGGAATATCATTAGCCCAAGGCAGTCTTGTAACTTAAAGCAGAAAAAAACCTATAGTGCTTTAAAAAGAAATAACAACAACAAAAAAAGTCTACTTGCCTCAAGTGAGGTCTAAGACCACTGAGCCCAAGAATCTGATGGCATCCAAGAGGAGAAGCCCCCCAATGATCACTGAGAAGGAATTAGACACAAAAATGCAAGAGCCTGCCCCAGTCAATGAGAGAAAACAAACACAGGAGTGATCAGAAGCTGGTTTCTCCTCCCTTTTGTTATAGCTAATGTCCAGCGTGAATGGAGTATTACATTCGCTCTTGGTAGCATGTCTGCTAGTACATCAGCGACATGGCAGGGGAGAGGGGGTTGACTTCATCCCTCTCCCTCTGCAAAGACCTTGGATTCCTGCTGCCTAGACGTTACAGGCCTAGAGGAGAGGCAGCTTTCATTGAGAGAACTGTTGAGACACAGCAATTAGGGTGATCTTAGGAACAACACTCCAAATCATGTGCAGGAAGATGGATGGGATGTCTGCAATAAAGAGACTGGGAAGGGAAGAGAATACAGCAGAGAAACAAGGAGACAGAGAACAAATGATAGAAATAACTGATTAGTTGCACTGGGGAAATTAGTAGGCCAGTCAAAGGTTATTACTTTCTTGTGTACCTTCATATACTTCCCCAAAAATAGCCTTATGTTTACACTGTGTAGGACCTAGGGTCTCGGCACTGGGATGTTCTTCTTCATGCCTATGGAGGGTCAGGGAACAGCCCAATCACTTTTATAGGCACACAGAAGAATTTCTCACTTACCATTTGTTTTTAAAGGCTTTATCTAGGTCTCCATTCCTAGAAGTATATTATGAAGGTTCAGGTCTTTCAAACAATAAAAAGTCTAGAAGAAAACAACTTTGCCCAAGCTCCTACCACTGCGAGAGGCCAATAGGAGTTAAGGGGAAGCACGAAGAAGTCATGAAGCCCAAGAGGAATACCCCATGGCCTCAGGTGAGATTATATCCTTTTTCTTCTGCTAGGATTTGCATTGGCCCAATACTTAGAATTCACATTTGCCTAACATGAAGATGGGGCACAGGAATCCAGTGAAGGGCAAAGGTAGAATACAGGGACGGAACGTCAGAGTTTTCCAACTGCTCCAGGGATCCCTCAGGATCATCGGGCAGGGTGTGCTTGGGCAGGAGGGTGGGGAACTGGAATGCTTCAGTTTGAACTTGCCTTTTGTTTTTTTTATATTTGAGCTTCTTGAAGGAAGAAATGCCTAAAAACATCTAACCTAATCCAATCATCTCATTTCACCAACAAACAAAAAAACTGAAGAGAGGGTGACTGGTTTGCCCAGGACGGTCCGGGTTTGTGCCTGATGACCCACTGTAATTTTAAAAAGCATCCCCACAAAGGGACAGAAAGTTATGCAGTCACCCACATCAGAAAGGTTCTAGATCTGCCTGAGAACCCACATTTTCATGTGGTTCAGCCAGCATCAGAGCATCTCATAAGATTCTTCCTCCTGTACAGTACTATTCTCTTATCAAATAAAGTTTTATTTGCTTTTTGTTTTTATTTGTTCCCCTAACCGGGGAAAGAATTCCATTATACCCTAGTAACAGTCATAGAAAGAATTTAAATGGTCACTGGACATTTTTTCTTATTATATACTACACGGATTCTTTGCCTTGGATATTAATCAAACACTGTAGAGCCTACTTGTATGGTCCTTTTGAAAAGTTATGTCATACTGGTGATTTTTTTTTTTTCAGTACAGTTAGGACTTAAATTGAGGTATAAAAACTATCTGAACATGACCCAGAGACATCCACTAAAGGATAGGAGAAATCCAGTACAAACTGTCCTTATTTCTAGATTTTCAATTTTATCTATTTTTGAGTAATGTAACTAACAACACAAAAATTATGAAATGGAATGTAAAATCTGCATTCATTTTTAGGATGAAATGTGAGATTTCTGAGCAGTTTCCTACTTGCTCCAGTGAACCTTAAGGCATGTATTTGCAGTCTCCTTCCTTCTCTGGGAGTGCTACAAGTTGATAAACGTTTCTGCAGATGGTTCATGACCACTCTTTATAGTGGATACCCCTGACATGCCATGAGTCACTGCTCTTGCCTTTCGTAATGTGACCTCATCTCTGTAGAGAGCATCCCTTATTTTGTGCTTTCCTGAAAAGGGCTGTTTACACACCCAATCCATCCCAATGGAGCTTCTTCCTAGCTAGGAGAAGGAAAGATTTCTGAAACACACTCAGGATCAAATTATGCACTTCCCTGCAAATGCTGACCCAGCCGTATCACCTCAGCATAGCCATGCTGCCTTCATATCCAGAGGCCTGCCTAGAAAATGCAAATGCAGAGAGAAAAGAACAAGGATTAAGACAAGCCCCTTATTCATATATTCCCAATATCGTACACTCCCAGATTCCCAGCAATATTCTAACAAGTTGCCGTGAAAAAATCTTGTCAACGTCTACTCTTTTCCTAATGCTCACATGAAATTTTACTGGTGACAGAAGAAAAACTAAATAGTAGAAGTAGGCAATAAGCAATGGAACTGTGATGAGAAAAGCTATAGCATATTTTCCAATAGTGCCTGCATTGAAACAATAGGTTATTTTGCATGTGCTCAGGGTAATAGATGCCTAGCTGAGATAGGACTTCCTATTGTAACGGAGACTGTACTGTAACAAGAAAGATGAATAGGTTATTTCACCTTGGCAATTGCACTACCTTCCAATTTCCTAGTTTAAATGCAAAGATCCAGGAAGAAACAGACCTGCATTCCTATCTCCTCTCCAACACAAACCTGCTTGTGCAAATCTCTTAACCTCACTGGGCCTCAATGAGGTGAACATACATATGACTAACTTTGTAAAACTGTATAAGGTTTATTCGAAATATCTAAAGCCATATACAAGCAAATGGCTTTAAAAAAGAACCATAGGAAGTTGAAAACTATTTTCTGTAAGATCCAGGAAATTGTCCCTATGACAAACTGATGTTGTTGCCAAGGAAAAGGTTGTGTTCTTGGCCTTCTAAGCCTCAGGACACCTGGATGACTTGGAGGAGAGAAAGGTTACTACAGAAAGGGAAACGTGGAGATTCAAGAATGTAATGACAGGGATGGTGGGGGAAGGGAACAGAATACCAAACTAATTTTCCTCCTCAAATGCAATAAAACATTCCCATATTCCTTCCAAAGTAATGAGCAACTATTCCAAAAATTAAAAGGCATATACAACTTTAACCTTGTGAGCATCATTTCCTCAAAAAACTACTTTGTTGGTGGGGAACGCACTCAGGACTGTACACTTACAGAATTATTCCTCCCCAGTAATTTGTTTGGCAGGAAAACTTGATCTCCTTTATGTAATTAGATGATTAAAAGTGGTATTTGATTGAACCCTTGCTATACAAAGTGATCTTAACTTGACTGAAGGACACATTCAAACCCTTTAATTGGCAATGTTTATGTTTGGGATAATGTAGCTTTACTCAAGGAGAGAATAAACATTTCCTATTTAAACAATTTCAACACCTATAACAATGTATTTATTCATCCCAGAGACAGGTTTTATTAAGTCCCTTTCGAGAATGAAAAGAACATGATAATACTTTAAATCATACACTCCTGGGGGAAAAATGAGCAGAATATCCACAACGACCATTTTCAGTGAGAATAGCAACAAAAATTATCAAACTTGATCGATTTATGATGTACAGAAGAAAGAGACTGCATTGTGTAACTATCATTCACCATTCAGTCGCAAAACTACCAGCTTTGCCGAAGTCTATGTCACAAATGAAACACGCTGACCCCAGAACACAAGCAGAAGTGTTTTAAAGAATAGTTCTTTCCATTCGTGCCTAGTAAAACAAGCAGACCAGGCTTCTTTTTTTGCTTCTTTCAACTGTCATTACTGATTTTAAATTATGTATGGCTTCCCTCAACACTGCAGAGGCATAACTAAAGACCGATCATGGGGACGCCTGAGTGGCTCAGTCGGTTAAGCGTCGGCCTTCTACTCAGGTCATGATCTCAGGGTCGTGGGATCGAGTACTGCCCCAGAAATAATGAGTGACAGAATCCCTGCACCCTTTCTTAATCAAGATGTGAATTCACAAGTCTAAGCATTAGCGACACTGGGTTCTAATTCTACTCTACCACTAATCATCTTTGTGAATTCAAATAAACCACTAAACTTCACTCCAAGCCTGTTTAGCTGCCTATTAAGTGGGGGCAAAAATACTATCTACCTTCCAAACTTGAAACTATTATATGCCAAACTATTTCAGAAAAAAGCAAACTAATTATATAAATGCAACAATGCAACGAATATCAACTAGTTATTTCCTATTAACATTACACTGCCATGGGAACAGTAAAATATTTTTTTGTAGTATTCCTTCCTAGAGATTTTTTCTAAACCAATTTGTAAAAAGAGGAAACGGTTTATTATATCTCACATACTTTAAAGGCTACCATTTTTAAAATTGTTTTTAACTGATGGACAAAACAGAATTTGAGCACTTTGAGTCACCAGGCCTTAGGGACTCTTCTATTACCTCTCAGATATGGTCTTACCCTGGCCATAGGCTATTTTAATTTACCCCCCATTGTCACAGCTACCTAGCATGAAGACTCAGTCCTTGGTCAAATCAATCAGGCCCTCAAGAAGAATAAAACCAGTATGAACAGGCAGCAGACGAATCTGGTTTAAAAGTCAGATAAACTTAACAACAACAAAACAGTTGGCTGCAATAGCATGTTAATTGCACCCCCTTATACCTAAAGCTAATCAATTAGCAGCAAATTGTTAGAACTTGCCCTTTGGTTTGATCATTTTGAAGTTTCCAAAGCCTCCCCTTCTAGCATACAGCTGTGAACTGTGTTTCTACTAGAAAAAGATGCTGGCGGTTCCACCCTTCCATCCCCCTCTATTTTATCCTCTCTTAGTCCTGCAAAGCTTTAATACCTACGCAAAATACCAGGCTTTACATTATTTGGCTACACAGACAAGAGATAAAAATCCATATAACTCGGATTCTAACCATAAAACCATCTGCCCACATGGTATTGCCATCATGTCCACAGATGTTTGGAGGCTGAAATGTAAACAGAATTATTTATTTGCTGAGCATGACAGGAGGGAAAATAAAATGTAGTACTACAATCCTCACAATTAGAACTCAGCCAATTTATTGTCCACTGCCTGAGTGCTGAATTTCAATCTGTTCTTTTGATGTAACATACACACATATACACATACACAAACACACGCACACATACACAAAAGGTTTGAACATGAGGCATACAACACAAATTCTATTACAGTGGAAGCAGGGAAGACATATAATGAAATCTTTTTCTGTCTACAAGGTCATCCTTCTAATTCATGGAATTCATTTAATCCTGAGGTCCAATTCAATGCGTCCTCCTCTACAAATAAATCTATACAGGCTCCTAACAAGAGCCCTAAGAGGGGATTCAGAATGCAAATGAGAAAAACAACCATAACATGGCCACTGGTAAATTGCTCCTTTTAGGTAAGCAACACAAAAGAAGTATTTTTCTAATTTAAATATCTTTTAGAGGGCAATAAACTGCTTTATCAAAAAAATTAAACTGTAGCTCTAAGCAAAAAATGAAACTAATAACATGAGCTAGAGGTTAATTTTCAAGGGCTTGGATCTATAATTTACCACCCACTTCTTTTTCATTAATGGCACCAACTTATCATTAAAAACTTCTCTAGACTGTGCCTTCCTTCGGTACTGGTGATTCACATGACTGAGAGAGTAACAATTATTCATCATTCAATCTTTAGTAACCTCTCAAAAAAAAAAAAAAAAAAGACCAAGGTCTGACTTCACCTTTATATTAGATTATATAAGAAGTTACAAACACTTAAAAGTCCTGCTCTTTAGAAACGGAATGTTTCAACATCAACTGGAAAGTCAGTGAGCTAAAACCACTCTCAGCCAAAGAAATTATCATGGTAATTACCTTAAAAACCTTGCTATAGGGCGCCTGGGTGGCTCAGTTGGTTAAGCGACTGCCTTCGGCTCAGGTCATGATCCTGGAGTCCCAGGATCAAGTCCCACATCGGGCTCCCTGCTTGGCAGGGAGTCTGCTTCTCCCTCTGACCCTCCCCCCCTCTCATGTGCTCTCTCTCTCTAATAAATAAATAAAATCTTCAAAAAAAAAAAAAAACACCTTGCTATAGTATAGGGAGATAACTCAAAACACTTTTTAAAATAGCAAAGAAAATACAATTATCAATTAATAAAATTATAAGTACGCCATGAAGTATCAGTCTATCTTACAAAAATATTATTTGATATTATACTAACAGAAAGGCCAATGATATATAGAATACATCTTGGTATACAAAAGTCCTGAAATTATGAGAATGTTTTTGTTTGTGAAATACTTTGTACTCACTAATACATTTTTACCAAAAGAACCATGAAATCTGCATCTTATTCTTTCCTGAAAATTTTTTATTACACTTAAGTGGTTACTATCTGCTGACCCATAATATCTAAGAATGGTATGTGAGGGATTTTTGAGTGAATATTCAAACACAGTTTTGTGGTTATCCACAAGTCACTGACAATTTACTCAGCCTTAAAAGGCCAGCAGAAGCCATGACCAACCTTTATACAATTTTGTGCCCTAGGCTTCAGCTCACATTGCTCTGGACCAATTGAGTCATGGAGAGGAAACTCTTTCAACCTTAAACAGTCCCTGTTTTTTGTAGATCACCTCACATAATGATGCTACCTTTGCTGATACTGAGACACAAGAATGCTAACTGTGGGGTGGGATTTCAATAACCTCACCCAAATTTGGCTAATCCCAGTCAGGGTCCCAAACACTGTTTGCCACATTAGCGATTCATTTTTAATTTCTACTACATCTCCTTTTCTAATGCTCTTTCCTCAGGCAGGTAAACAAGACAATCTCAGATTTCAGAAAATATTTAAAAATTCAGTTTATGGGTTTGGGCCTTTGTTATAAAGTTAGAACAATACAAATGACTTTTAAGGAAGCATCCAGTTCCTACATTGCCAACCTCATGTTGGACACCTATTCACTATTCTTAATAAAATCAAAATGCATAATAAATGTTATTTAATTACTATACACTTACGATATAGTTGGGTTCTTTAGCAACAATAGCCCACCTAATTGTCACATCAATTCTGAGACAGGTACTATTATCATTCCCACTTGCAGATGAAGAAACTAAGATTTGGAGAGACTGAATCATTTGTCCACATACATACAGTCTATCAGAAGTGTTATCATATTGTAAAGACTCAGCTCTTTACATGGTATGGTCTCTATTAAACAATTACATATTAAGATCTTGTAATTTTAATATCTCCTCTCAAACAGAATCATATACATGGCATCCCTGTTCAATATTCTTCAATGATCACTGCTACCTCCAGAATAAAATACAAACTCCCTAATCTAGAAATTATACGTTTTCTGGGCTGCCTGCCCTTCCAGCTTCACCAGGTTGCACCTGACCTATGCACACATTTTTGCTCCTGGGGACTGATTGTTCCCAAACCTTTCATGTTCCCTTATGTTTTTCTACACTTGCAGAGTCACATCCTGAAACATCCTACTCCATTTTGTCCATCTGGTAAGTTCCCACTCATCTTTCATGACTCAGTTCAAGCATCTCCTCTCTGGGCATCCTTCCCTGATGCCCAGCCACCAGGCAGAATGGTCACTCCCACTTCTGCTTTCCCATGCATCTTCTTCATACATCTATCTAGACTGACTATGAAACTTTCATATTCAAACTATTTTCCAGTGTCTCACCAGCAATGAGCTCCTTAAGAACAACTACTTTGTCATCTTTGCCTTTTCGGCAATAGACATGCTTCAAGAATAAGCAAAGGAAGGGGGGCGCCTGGGTGGCACAGTCAGGTAAGCTTCTGACTCTTGGTTTTGACTCAGGTCATGATCTTAGGGTCATGACATGGAGCCCCGCGTTGGTTTCTGTGCTCCCAGGAGTCGGCCTGAGAGTCTCTCCCTCTACCCCTCCCCCTTGCTCACAAGCGCACATGCTCTCTCTCATTCTCAAATAATCCTAAAAAAAAAAAAAAAAAAAAAGAAGAAACAATAAGCAAAGGAACAAATGTATAAGTGGCATTAGTGGAGCTGAATAACAAACCTCCTGTACTACAAGCTCTGGAATTCTTGGACTTTGTAGCTGGCAGTACTGAACAAGTACGAAGATGTGATTTGTGGAGTGTAATATGTACATCTTAAAACAAGTTCTTTAAAAAAAAAAAAAAATCTCAATATAGAAAGCTCACTGTCAACTGTACCTGTTAGCACAGGTCCAAAGTGGAAAGAGGACACTTAGAGAACTCTACAAATAGCTCCCCACAGCTGGAATATAAGGTAAAGATGGTCAGATGCAAGAGGACGCAGGGCCAAATCCCAGGGATCCATATGCCATGGAACAGATTCAATTTTGAATAATTTACTATCCCATTTCCCAGTTAGAATATCCATTCTTGTGTATCTGCATGTCTCAAGGCTACCCTCCATGGTTCAAAAGCCACTCTGTCCTTAATGCATTCTGCATTTTCCCCAGCCAGAAGAGGACTTCCCCTCCTTTATCTCCTCCCCTCCATGAATACTTGTTCTTGTCTACAGAACTTGCCACATTTCCCTTTGCACAAGTCTTCCCTTACCTGCTAGACATAAACTCATTAAGGGCAAAGTCTACATCCCTATCACATAGTCCAGAGCCCAATATACTGTGGCATGAAGAATAAGGCACTCTCTGGGTTCTGAAACTACTTTAAATAGACACTTGAATTAAAATTCAGTAGTCAATAAGTGTTGAAATAAATTCATGATTATATATCATAGCAATTACAGGAAAGATGTCAAGTGAGAAAATGAAGGAAAAACAGTAACACAACTGCGTGCATGCACACACACACACCAGACAGAGTAAGACTCAGTCTCCCAGCACTTGGACATCAAAAGAATCAATAGGACAACTGATGTTCCTAAAGATTCAGCTACAACTCAAGGACATTGCAAGAGGCATGCTCAAAGTTAGCATTTTAATTTGAATCAGAGCTAGTACCATCATCTTGTAATAGTTCACTGAAAGCATAACCTTCAAACATGAATCAGACAACTACAATCATTTCATAGTAATGGGACCTACTACAAAAGCAGAGCATCACAAGAAAACAAACACTGCATTTTTAGTGTAAACTGCTACCCTGTATTCTAAAGCGCACTTTATACTTTGTGGGGCATTTTCTAGAAAATTTCCACATGGAGACTTTGCCCTGGATTCTACCATGAGAAGCAGCAGAACATGGAGATTTCTTCCTCACTTCACATTTCAATGTAATTAAACGTAAATGGCTGACAATGAGGTATATGACACAATGAGGTGCATGGGTGAGCCCAAGGGTATCCAGTCTTTCTGTGGTGAGACATTCATTCCAGATGCCACCTCCCTTGGAGCCACACACACTGACAGAGACTTGAGGTAGAGGAGCAGGATTTCTGGCGGCCAGAAGGAAGAGATAATACTGCGGCCACATTCACAGCATCATCCTGTAGTACTTCTGCCCCCGCTAACCCTAACCTCGATAAAAGGACTGGAGGTAGCTACTCCCTAATAAATACAATCAACAAGGACAATGTGCATTTGCATAGCACCCTGGAGTTTGAGTCCCCTCACCTACATTACCTTAATCCGATTTACAGTGAACCAAGGTCCATGATTAGTCAAGTCGGCCAGAGCCATCACCAACCATTGTAAGATCCATAAAGGCAATGGAAATGAATACAAAGAAATCAGCAAAGCCTCAAGTATTAGGATGGTAGCGATTAAAAGGCCTTCTTCGAAGAATCTCCTCCTCCCAGGACTAAAAATTCAAACATCATGAAGTCATCCAGTGAAAACATCAAGATTCCTGATTCCCTTTACAGGTTCACAATCCCTAAATAAAATTCATAATCTAAAAGCTCTGAAAATCAGGTGACTGGGGGGCTCCGTCGGTTAAGCATCTGCCTTCGGCTCAGGTCATGATCCCAGGGTCCTGGGATGGAGCCCCTCATCAGGCTCCCTGCTCAACGGGGAGCCTGCTTCTCCCTCTCCCTCTGTCCCTCCTCCCTGCTTGTGTTCTGAAAATCAAAAAGTTTTTTATAAGCCAACCTAAAGTAAAATAAGGTTACACAGTCTTTATCTCCACTGTATTAGTTTTCTATCACTGCTGTAATAAATTACCACAGTTTTAGCAGCTTAAAACAACACAAAAGTACTGTCTTATAGTTCTGGAGTTCAGAAGTCCAACCGGGGTCTCACTGAGCTAAACTCAGTGTCAAGAGGACTGCACTCCTTTCTAGAGGCTCTAGGGGATAATCTGTTTCCTAGCCCTTTCCAGCTTCTACAGTGCGTTTCTTGACCCACGGTCTCCTTCCCCCATTTTCAAAGACAAGTCATACCTCTTTGACCCTGTTCTCATCACATCTCCTCCTCTGATCACAGTTGGGTAAAGTCCTCTGCTTTCAAAGACCCATGTGATTAGATTGGGTCCACCCAAATAATCCAGGATCACGTCCCCATCTCAAAGCCCTTAAACCTTAATTTTAAGAGCAAAGTCCCTTTTGCCATGAAGAGGGACATAGTCACAGGTTCTGGAGATTGGGATGTGGATATTTTGGGAGAGGGACATTAGTCTATCTACTACTCCCACTTATTCTATTTATGGATTTTCTTACAGAAATAGTCATTTATTTGACAAGAGATACTGTCCCAGGTCATAGTCACACTGTCACATAATATACCGTGTGTGTGTGTGTGTGTACACACTATACACACACACACACATACATTCTTTCTAAAGTATGAAAATGTCCACTTCTGAAATAGTTCTTACCCTAGGTTTCAGTAAGAGATTGTGACCTCTACCGTACTTTATCGGTACTGTTTGTTCTCTTCTACCTCACCAGTCACCTCTGTCCACGCCCTTCAAAGAAGGGATTGCTCTTCTATTAAGTCATATCCAAAAACAGTGCCTGGACTTCAATTATTAGCAAGCAGAGTGATTATGTTTTAAAGAACACAAAACCTTAGTGTGCCTGGGTGGCTCAGTTGGTTAAGCATCTGACTCTTGATTTCGGCTCAGGTCATGATCTCAGGGTTGTGCAATTAAGCCCCGCATCCAGCTCTGTGCTGGACACAGAGCCTGCTTAGGATTCTCCTTTTCCCTCTGCACCCCTCCCCAAATAAATAAATAAATAAAGCACAAAACCAAGGTCTACTCCCTCTCGCTCTCTTGACTTCCTAGTTTTCTATGGCTATTGAGTTGAAATTAGGGTCCCTCTTTCTCCTTTTGACTTCCCCTTCCTAAACTGTGGCTAGATCAGAGCATAGCAAGACTAAATATATTTACATATTTGGACTCAAGTATGCGTTCCGAACTACCATCTTCCAAAGAACCCTGCAGCAAGGGTAAACTGCACCATCTCAAGCTATTAATCAAGTGGTATTCTGATTACCTTTTGGCTGCTATTGCCTGCATAGATCTTCCTTGGGGTCCTTGCACAGGGATGGCAGTAACTGGCAGGAAAGATTCAGGCATTTCTGGGACCCTAACATACTACTAAAGAAACCCCACCTCAATTCTTAAACTATAATTAGCAAGCACTAACATCAGGAAGTTTAAAAGTTCATAAGATGCATTCCACTCTGGCCGGGGCGGGGGGTGGGGTGGGAAATATATATATATTTCCAGAGTATGAGATATTTGCCCTATAGGGAATACCCTGAAGAGACATTCTTAGTTAGCAAAAAAGGAAAAAGCTATAGGTAATGGCATAATTTCTAATGCAACTTCCTGCAACATTCGTGAGAGTTTATCGGCTCTCGGCAGAAAAGCCTTTGTGGTTATTGAGGCCATATACAGGAGACCTTCAAAAGAGCATTAGCATTCATTAACAGTGTAGAACCCAGGGTAACTCTCAATTATGGTAACATAATTCAACCCGATCTTGTGTTGAGTGCAGCTTAACCATAATAAATTGTAAAGTCTAGCTATAAATAAGCAGCCAAACACTCTGAAAAATAAAAAATAAAAATAAAAATTTTAATTAAGCACATTCAACTTCCTCCAGGGCAGGGACCTTGTCTTCTTCATTTCTGTAACCCTGACATCCTTACCACAGCATAGAAGGCAATTCATGTGTATCTATAAACTTTACTTTTGTTTGAACACCATGTTTACTTTGTGGGGTAAATTAATGCAATGACAAATGTGCAAAGCACATAAAACAAGCACACAAGATGGGACATATTAGCCAACAAATAAGCAAAAGCACACTTATCAAAAGACATCTCAGACAACACTCCTCAGACTTTATACATGTCTGCCATAGGTCCTTTTCACTGGCAACTTGGAGTGCTTTCATTTCTACACATTTCACAAAGAACAAAAAAATCACATCTGCATTGTTTATCCTCAATTCTAAAGGTAGTTCTTTTTGCACCCAGTGCTCAAACATAAAAATATCAAGAACTAGTAACTTCATTAACTTTTTCCTGAGGCTTGTGATGCAACTCATTTGTGATGTCCTAAAAACTAATTTCTGAATGACTGCTTTGTGGTCTTCCAAGTCCTCCCAGGTGAGGCTTGTTCAAATAGCTAAGGACTGGGAAAAAAATCAATTTCAATTCCCAGAGAGCATGATATTGGTGTAGGCAGGTGAAGAGCATCACTGTTTCATACCAAGATAACCATGGATCTGAAAAAATTCCCAGGGGCAACAATCCTATTAATTACCCTACCTAACAAAGTACACAACAAAAGTACTAAAACCTTACACTCCAAACTATGAGACTGGTGGCTCATTTATGAGAAGGACCTAATATTCACACCAACTTAAAGACTCAAAAACACTTCTTAGATGAAATCTTGCCATTTGCAACGACGTGGATGGAACTGGAGGGTATTATGCTGAGCGAAATAAGTCAATCAGAGAAAGACATGTATAATATGACCTCACTGATATGAGGAATTCTTAATCTTAGGAAACAAACTGAGGGTGCTGGAGCGGGGCAGGGAGGGATGGGGTGGCTGGGTGATAGACATTGGGGAGGGTATGTGCTATGGTGAGCGCTGTGAATTGTGCAAGACTGTTGAATCACAGATCTGTACCTCTGAAGCAAATAATACATTATATGTTTAAAAAAAAAGAAGAAGAAGAAGATAGCAGGAGGGGAAGAATGAAGGGGGGGAATCGGAGGGGGAGACGAACCATGAGAGACGATGGATTCTGAAAAACAAACTGAGGGTTCTAGAGGGGAGGGGGTTAGGGGGATTGGTTAGCCTGGTGATGGGTATTAAGGAGGGCACGTTCTGCATGGAGCACTGGGTGTTATACGCAAACAATAAATCATGGAACACTACATCAAAAACTAATGATGTAATGTATAGTGATTAACATAACATAATTAAAAAAAAAAAAAACACTTCTTAGTATTTATTCTCCCACGTTCTCAGCACCCACTTATACATAGTAAAGATTCAGTCACCTTCTAAATTTTTATGGATGGTAATTTATATAGATAAAACAGATTCATTAGGTAAAAAGTGAGGGTATTGTCTTTTCTCCGTTCTCTGATCCACACAATTTCAGGTATACCAAAACTTTGCACTTATGTAGACTCTATTCTACCTATGATAATATCCAAGTTTTAGAGTTCATTAAACTTGTGATACAACAATGAGAAAAAGATTGATACATATAATCCAGAACCATGCTTAGAAGGGAAACCTAGTAACACACACAAAAGCCTGAAGTACAAATTCATAAAGAAGGGCTACATGAGGCAATGTCACCAGGGCATCATTTGGGTCATATTATATTTCGGGCACTTAAATCTTACCCTGTTTAGTAGGCAACAGAAGAAAAGTCTGTATGACAATGAAAGCCTAAATCAATAAGGATTTTGTGTGTGCTGGGAGTAACCTGAAGGTAAACTATGATACTATGTCAAAGCTTACCCAAGTATCAGCTGAAACATGTCCCAGTCCTCAACCCCCAGGCCGTGATTGCTTTCAAAATTTCAAGACAGCTGAACTTTTCACACATACCATTGCCAAAAGGAAGGGCTGGGATTAAGTTCCAGGTTAGCAACTAATGAAAGAGGAAACATCAGGTCTTCTGTCCTCATTTAATGACGGATAATGTCCACAAAAAGATTCATTCTGAGGAGTTAAAGTGTAAAAGATCAGGATACCAGTAATTCACTGTGGTTAAGTGCAGAATTTAAACAGCATTCTGTCAACAAGAACTCTATTAACTGGCACTTCTACCTATCTATAAAACAATAACTAGTATTTATAAGAATGACCCTGAGGCCGTTTAAGGTATTTATATTGCTGCTGCATAGCAAATTACTCCAAAATTTCGCAGTTTCAAAGAGTAAACATTTAATAACTCAGGCAGTCCCTGTGAGTTACAAATTCACAAGTGACTTAGCTAGATGGTTCTGGCTTGTGGTCTCTCAAAAGTATACAGTCAGTGTGTTACCCAAGACTGCCATCATCTGAAGACCTTACCAGGACTAAAGGACCCTCTTTCCAAGGTGGCTCTTTCAGACGGCTGATAAACTGGTAAACTGCCCGCTGTTAGCAGAAGGCCTCCCTTCTCCATAAATCTCTATGGACCGCTTGAATGTCCTCACAACACGGCAGTTGGCTTCTCCCAAAGTAGGTCATCCGAGAGAACAAGGCAAAAGTGGCCATATCTTTTATGACTTAGCCTCAGAAGTCATACACCATCACATCTGCCATAGCCTATCGATCACACATAACAACCCTGATAGAATGTGGGAGGGGACTTCACAAGGGCATGAATAGCTACAGGCAGTGATCACTGGGGACCATCTGGAGGCTGGCTATTCCTACAATCTTGAAATAAGCTTCCAAATGAAAGAAAGATAACACTCAATATAGTGTCAGACCTCTTTTTTTATAGCCCAATTTCTTAACCATTATTCTTAAATAGGATATGTATGTTATTTTGACTTGCCATTAAATGCTCAGCACTGTAATTTAACAACTGTTATTAAAAGCAAATATTCTAGATCCTCAAAACCTGAGTAGTTAGAGTTTCCATGGTCAGAGTATATCACAGAATCAGGAAGGATCTTAAGAGGTCATCTAATCTGTTGAAGCTGAATGACGGGTCCTTGGGAATCCATTATATCATCCTTTCTACTTTTGTGTTTATTCAAAACTTTCCATAATAAAAAAATTTTTAAAGAAGTAGATTAATCCAAAACATTCTTTTTACAGATGAAGATATCCCTCAATATATAAAGAAATTTACCTATCCAATGCAAAACTCACAAGAGAAAGATAAAAAGGATGAAACATGACATCGTTTAAACAAATGACATCTTATCGCTAAGACCTCAAGTAACTTTGCAAAAAAAAAAAAAAAATATATATATATCCAGCAACCTCCTTTAGCAAGGGCTTGTTGCTTTAGGATTACATTAGAGTAACAGTAGTCAGTTGTAGTTTGTGAATAAAAAGCACCAGAACACTAAAGCTGGGAGTTTTCTGTTTGTCAGATTGTTTTTAGTGGATATAATACTACCATAGCTAATCCTGATTTCCAGTTTCAATTACTGAACTAAAAAAAAAAAAAATCTATGGATAATCTTGATACTACATATAAAAAAAGATTAGGATAAACTTTTCTAGAAACTTAGAAGAACAGATTCCCCTCCAAAAACAGAGGTACTCTTTGCTCCCAGGGACCTGGTCATTATTTTCAGCTTGAGACTATAGGGAAAAGCTAAGATGGGGGTGGCAGAGAAAGAAGGAAGGAAGGGGGTGGGATAGCTCCTACATGGACCAGTGTTCTATATGGGTCACATCAGATTTGGAAGGAAAAGTAACATAAAAATAACTATAGCCTTCTAATACAGTTCAGAAAACAGCCACAACAGCAATAATAGGGACTATGCAATGAATATTTACTGTATGCCAGGAACACTCCTAAACATGAAATCAATATATTCTCTCATTTAATCTTCACAAAAATCCTTCTCAACAACCATTTTACAGATGGGGAAACAGACTCAGATTAAGATAATCACCAATGATAACCTACATAATAAGTGGTAGACTTGAGATTCAAACTCAAGCAGTTTACTCCAGAAGCTGCATCTTTAAGTGCTATGCAATAAATGGAGCCATAAAATCAAGCAGCCATGATGTTTTGATCCCATCTAATAAAGTAACATAAGAGGGTGTTCAAGAACAATGCTTCTTTTGATTGAAAAAAACTCCTAATGGTATGACTTTGTGGTCTCATTTGTATTTGCAACATTAGCATATAAAAGATACCATTTCTTCCTCAACACTATTCCTACAAACCTACCAAAAGACACCAAGTAAGGCTGGAGATTTAGATGATGTTCCCCAGTACGTAAAACTGAAATCTGAATATGAGGCCCATGGTTCCATATATAAATGCACCACATATAAATATATACAAAACAAGACAAAAGAAATGTGAGTTTGTTTCAAATCCGAACTACACCTGAACAGTTTAAATTACTTCTTGTCAAAACACTGGTTTTTTTCCCTTCTTTACTCAAGAAAACTTTGGCCCTATATGTCATTGGCAGCATTTCACCTCGAGTGAAATCTCGAGGTCCCCATTATGTCAAGTACTTATCCAAACAAGCACAACTAGCAATTGTCCCAACTGCTATGCTCTTATGAAAACGTTGCACAGATTAACAAAAAGTATCATTGTACAAACACTGTTTAATGACATGAACAAGCAGCTTTTAAATCCCTACAGGGACCAGGCTTATTTTCTCTGAACACTCTAAAATCATTTTAAGATAATAGTAAACACATATAATTTTAAAGACTTGGGAGTTTTTTTGTTTTTGTTTTTTTTAAACAAGACTGCCCAGTTACATAACCAATTTGAATGATGCATTAAATTCAGAATCTATGTTACTGCACTGCTTATCCTGAGACTTCATCTGGGACAGAGAAGGATGGTGACCTACGGAAACATCACCACCAGAGGCTCATATCAGATATTATTGTTGACAGTCAGGCTTGGAAGGAAAAATGATGTCTGAGCAGAAAGAAAGCTCTGGGGAGTTTTTCCTACCCTGAGGTCCACTTAACCTTACAGAAAATTACTTTTCCTTACAAAATGGGGGAGGGGGAGAAGGAGATCTTAAATTGTTTTTTTAAAAAGTGGGAGAAATTTATTACTCACTTGCATTCAAGTAAAAGGGTGATACCTGCTGGGATTATTCAGTTCTGCACATTAGGTTATGTGAGTAGCCATTAAGGATCTACTACCTATATCCCTAGAATACAGAGAGTAATCACCTTCTCCTGAATGGAAGGAAATATTCAGCACCATTACCCATCTGTCTACGGTATAAGGGAAGATTTCCTTTCTCTGTTCAGAAGTCTTGTCTGCTGCCTCTGAATATGTGTGTGGTATGTATCTTAGTATCTACCAAGTCTACATATGTACACCTGTGTGTATATAT
Organism: Neomonachus schauinslandi; assembly: GCF_002201575.2. Taxonomy (NCBI): domain Eukaryota; kingdom Metazoa; phylum Chordata; class Mammalia; order Carnivora; family Phocidae; genus Neomonachus; species Neomonachus schauinslandi. The sequence goes on from NC_058407.1 coordinate 40,859,674, forward strand.
GATTATGTCATATGTATTTTTTTTTTGAGAATTCAAAAACAGGAAAAAAGATTATTATGCCATTTTTCTTCTGGATATAACAAAGCTAAGTGACATCTGTGAATAAGGAGACCACCCCAAGAGTAACTACATGATACAGTGAAAAGCAGGAATATAACCTCGATCTCTTGGCTCCTGCCTCATGCACAGCTCCCTGACTCCCAGCATCTCTAAAGTTGACAGCCTCTCATTTGATTTGGCGATACTCTCACCCTAATTATCCCAGTTACACACAAAGTCAGACACACGTGCACGTCTCCATAAATTCTTTTCTATTACAAAAATAACATTCAACTTAGGTGTCTTCTGAGAATTTTAGAACACTCCTCAAGGAAATAAGGAGTTAAGGAGAACTGCAAACCCAGGCCTGGGAATCACTGTTCTGACTGAAGTCAAAAAGTTAACATCAGACGATCCATAGGAGCCAGCACGTTTTCCCCATCAAGTCCCCAAATGATCACAAAGTGTGGATTTGTGTCCACATTTCAGCTTGCACCCAGGACAACCATTTCCTGTTGCCATGTGTTACAAGGATGAGTCACTTGGAGCCCTCCAGACAACTTGAAAGATGTCTTATCTTGTACCATGTTCAGAATTAACAAAATATATTCTTGGTAATTAGCAGTGCTCAGCAATACAGTCTATTAAAATACCAGATCAGGGCGCCTGGGTGGCTCAGTTGGTTAAGCGACTGCCTTCGGCTCAGGTCATGATCCTGGAGTCCCTGGATCGAGTCCCGCATCGGGCTCCCTGCTCGGCAGGGAGTCTGCTTCTCCCTCTGACCCTCCCCCCTCTCATGTGCTCTCTCTCATTCTCTCTCTCTAATAAATAAATAAAATCTTTAAAAAAATAAATAAATAAAATAAAATAAAATAAAATACCAGATCAAAAATATTTGTTAATCCCTCTGCATGAAAATGGGGACTTGCAGTAAGTAAACTTGAGGGATTTTTTTTCCCCCTCTTGTAAAACCGGTAACTCATTATTACCAATCTTTCATTAAATGATTCATATATAGATGCAATCACAAGGGTGAAAAGCAGTTTCAGGATCAATGTACTAAAATAAGAGAATAATTTATGGCTTGTCACTAACATACCTTTTAACTTCAAATCATGCAAGGCTTAATCAGAAGAGACTTCATGTTATACCATTCATGTACACATACAAAAAGAGGGACAGTCTCACCAAAATATTAAACGTACAGGAGGGAATGATAGCTCTTAAACCAAGAGCAAGACAAATCAACATTTTATTGCATCTACACTTAATTGTGCATTCAAGTTCCATGCAGTCTGCCAGGAGCATCTTGTACATGTCAGGAGAACCCACCCAACCAGGAAACACCAAAATCAGGAGTCAGGTAAAAACAATAATGCAGGACCACCACTACTATCGTTGCTCACTACAAGGAAGAACGTGTGGAAAGAAAAAACATGCCTTTTTAGATTTCACTGGCAAGGGAATTTTAAGTCTTTTGTAAATATTCATCTGAACTGGATAAATATGACCTACAGTATGAAAAGTATTAGGTGTAGAATGAAGAAGATGAAAGTACATATTAAAACCTACAGCTTCTCAACTGGCCGAAAACAAAGCCAACAGTGTGGAGAGGCATGGCAGTAATTATTTTCTCTAGATTAGGATTGGTTTTATTTTCCAATCTATCAGCAGTTTCTCTTTTTCCTGATCCATTCTCTGCTCCAAGACCCTTTCTTCTATATTGATAGTTGAATTCAAAAACAAATGTGCAGACAAAGGAAAGGAGGCAAGAGGAGCTCACTAAAACGGAGACCTTTTCCTATATGAACTATGTATATACCACTGAAACAGAGTGGAGGATAATCACTGATTAGTATTGTTTTCACCCCTGAAATATTTTGACTTCAGGAAAACTTGAGAGCATAACAACTTGATCTCTTGGGAAACAAAAAAACAAACAAACAAATCCATGTAAATTCTATTTCTGGTTAAAAAGAAGCTGTCCTGTCTTATCCCTTTGTTTCCACATGGTACAGACATCTTATGTTTCAAAGAAAAATAAAATCAGTGTGAGGAAGTGCATCACCATAAACAATGCAGAATGGGTTCAGTACCAGAGTGGCTCCACTTTTAAATAAGTTCTAACTTATACCTACCTAGCTTAGTTAGACACATGCTAAGAACCAAAAACGAAAGTCTGGTTTTATTGTACTATCATGTCCTCAGTACTGAAGTCTGAATCTAGTTATTTTTTTTCACACAGGAGTTGCTATGCCTTATCTCATCTTTGGCAAGGTCTGTCTGTACTCCCCATCCCCTTGATTGTCTTAGCACCTTCCACCAGAAGTTGCCACTTCAGCCAGCTGGGACTTTGGGAAGCAAGGTTCTGGACCTTCATTATGAGCTATTCATTCCAGTAACTGGGAGGTGTAAAACTGAATGAGGGTTAAAGAGAAGATAATTAAGGCAACAGTAGTTGTATGTTCCTCATAAACTGGGGGCGGGGGGGGGGGGGGGGCTGTCTCTCAAGTCCCCTAAAATGAAATATCGAAGAGGGGAAAGTGTCTCTCAATTTAAGAGGGGAGTTTCTATAGAATAAGACTGGATTTTTTAAAACCTAAATTTCTTGATATCCATGGCATATGTGGATTTAAAAACATATTCAGCCCTTGCAATACATGTCATACTTGGAGCACAGAAGCAAGCTGCAGAACTCTGATTCTGACATACAGACGCCCAGCTCAGAATGCATTTCTGCAGAATCGAGGGAGATCAATAGACTCAGGAAACAAATATGTTGATGGATGAGGACAAGTCTGAAAACGACCTCGTTGAGGTGGCCACGCTGCAGGTTTCACAGCTCTTCCCATGTTGGCAGAACGGAAGGGTTACCAACGATTCCTCCTTTCTTTTAAGAGGGAGACGATAAAAGGAAACGATGGGAGGAAAAAGAGGGAAGGGAGGAAACAGAATGGAGCTGGTGATGAGAAAAGAAAGAAAAGAGAACGAGGAAAGAGAAAGAGAGAAACCCGAAGAGGGGCGGGGGAGTAGGAAGGAAATCTATGATGTTTGGACGCTCGCCAGCCACCCAGCCGAGCGCTCCATCGCCCCCAAGCCTGCCTCCCTCGCTCGTCTGGAGCCGTGGGGTTCCCCGGTTGCGCCGCCCTGGGGCGGACAGCCCTCCCCCAGACCCCAACCTCGCGCAGGCCAAGCCGAGCTGCCCCCAAATAGCCCCCCGCAGCCCGCCCACCCGAGCCCGCCACTCCCTGGACCGCGCTCGCCACCCCCGCCCCCGACTGCTCCCCGCGCCCCCATCACTAGTCTGGGGAAAAGAGAGAGATGGAAAAATCAAAAAGGGGACGGGGGCGACCAAAAAAAAATTTTTTTTTAATAATGTGATAATAGGTCCTGGGGGAGCAGCAGGGAAAAGACCCGTGGCAGGCACCTGGGAAGGAACACGCTGTTGCAAATACCCCGGGCTGCGTTGGGCTGGGCGATTTTCCACAAAAGGAAGTTTGGAAGGAGCACTGCGGTTTGCAATGGAAGAGAACGGGAGCCCAGCGTTACCTGACTGAGGTCAAGCCGGCGGGCCGCGGAAATCCTCAGGTTTGCGATATTGAGCCACTTGATCAGGTTACTATGGAAATCGTCTTGAGAAGGAAAAAAAAAACCCGCAGCCCAGGCACATCCTCGTCACTCCGAAGGAAACTGCTGGGGCCGCCAAGCGCGGGCGCGGGACCGGGCGCGGCGCCTCTCCCGGCCCGGCTCGCTCTTTCTTCCCTCCTCGGCCGGGCCGCGCCTCCCCGCCCCGCGCCGCCGCCGCCGCCGCCGCCGCTGAGCAGCCCGCGGGCCGAGCGAGCCCTCCGCGGCGCGCTGCCGGGAGCGAGAGCGCGAGCGAGCTCGCAGCCGCCAGCCGGCCTGGGCGCCGAGTGGCGCTGTTTCCCAGCCGCGCAGCTGGATTTAAAGAGACAGACGCCTCGCGGGGTCTGGGGCTAGTGCCCTGGAGAGGAGCACGCAGGGCGCCCACCTCTCCGCCCGGGCCGGATGGACAGAGGAGGCCCGGAAAGAAAAGTTTCCTGCGGGGACGGCGGTAGGAGCGCGTGAAGACCTGCCTCGGCCTCCTCTCCGGAATGCAGAACATAGGCTGCAAGGAGAGAGTAAGAGGGAATTTTTTTTTTCCCTCCCTTGGAGACTAAGGGGGGAAATGATTTGTATGCTCAACAAGTCATGCACCTATTTTCAGCTGCGCTCGTTTTCGTCCTTGTGCACCGACTTTTCATTGAAAGCACAGAGACAAATGGAGGTTCTTTCCTTGTTTTATGTCAGACTCCAAGCAGAGAGACACATGGGTTTGGAGGGAAGGTGGTGGCGGGAAGATATAGCTGTCAAATATCTTGAAAAATCTTATTTTCTCTCTCTCTCTCCCTCTCTCAGCCAACGAAGCATCTCCTTTTTTTCTCTCTCTCTCTCAGCCCTGGAGAACAGGCTTGAAGGTATATTCCAACCTGTAGTTCAGCATCCTCCCACAGACCACCTTCCAGCCGGCACCTCTTCTCTACGGCCATGAATGCGAGCTTGCTCCTGTTGCTGATAAAAAGCAAGAATCCAGCAGAAAGAAGCATTTATCTGGCCCTTTTCCATCCCTAGCTAAACCAGCTTTCATTGGGCACTTCTCTCACTGCTGTTGCAAATAAGGCTCACATTTGTGCTGTTTCCAACACACAGTCCAAAGAGAATGTGTTTATAAATTTACATGGTTTAATGCCACCATGTATTTATTTGAAGAATCAGAAAAATCCAATCAATTTATTTTGCTATTCTAACAATCACCTTTCACTGCTTTATATACTTAACAGTCTTTTTGTGGTACAAGTTCAACCCAAAATTTTGGGGGGTGGGGGGCAATAAGGAGACTCTCCCTTTGGTCTTGTCTAGATCAACCAAACTGATTCCACAGTCACTTGTGTATAGAGTAGCAGATGCTCAATAAGCTCAATAAATGCGAATGACACTCTTTTGGGTTGATAGAAAGTATTTTCAGAAGGAATGCATCTATGTCTAGATTATCAACACCCTGTGGGCAGGAGTCCTGTATTACTCCTATATCTTAGACCTAATATATTTTTATGAGCCCTGCACAAAGCACGGAGGCTACATTCTAATTCGTGTCTTAAACTTCTTTTTTACCTCTCCCTACAGTCTTACCCCCAGTACTCACACCTGCTCCTTATGTCCATCTTGTTTGTCTTTTACCTGGCTTCCAGAGCAACCCTTCAAAATATAGTAGTCTTATCTAAAATTCTTCTATAGTTCTCCATTTCCCTCAGGAAAATGGCCATTTTTTTATTATGGAATAGAACAGTGTTTCTCAAATTTTAGCATGCATCAGAATTACCTGGAGGCCTTATTAAAAGATTTCTAGGGCCCATACTCATGCTCAACTTTTCCCTTCCAATAGGTCTAGGGTGAGGCATAAGAATGTACATACTTAACAAGATCCTAGGTGATGTTGATGCTGTTGGTCTGGGACCCACACTTTGAGAACCACTGGCTTTGATCATTTATGATCTGGCCCCTTCTTATTTCTCCTGCTTCATTGCTCCCACCTACCTCACAGTTCACAAGCAAGGCAAACTTACTAACCTATGCTATGCTTTCCAAATAGTACCCACTCAGCCCCATCTTGCAAATGCTATTCTCTGCCAGGAATCCTCTTCCCTCCACTCTTCCCCATGTCCCACTGCTCCATCTGGATAACTTGTTCAACCCCTAAAACAAAACTTCGGGATGCCTTGCCAAACACTCCCGGGTCCCACATCTGAGTTTAGGTCCCACTCTGTGCTGACTCTGTACCCATTTTTCACACTTAAGTGTAATAATTGTATATTTATTTGTCTGCTTCCTCACTAGCCTGGGTATGCTAAGGTCAGGGACTATAGCTTATTTATCCCTGTATCCCCAAGTGCCTAGCACATTAGTCAAGAAGTTGCAGCTCAGTAAATGGGAGCAGGGGACAGAGGGAGCAAATGAGAGTAAGAGAGATGACATTTTTCATTGCTGATGATTGTAATGATGTTCAAAGACAAAAGAGTGACATAAGCGAAGTAGTAATAACATTAGAAAGGACAGAGGAAAAACAGGGAATTAACATTTCTTAACTTTTAGCATATATCAGATACTGAGTTAAGGGCTTGGCATACTTGCTATAGACAATGTTTGTGTCCCCCCAAAAGTCATATGTCAAAACCCACCCCCCAGTGTGCTTGTATTTGGAGGTGGGGACTTTGGGAGGTGATTAGGTCATGAGGATAGAACCCTTGTGAGTGGGATTTAGTGCCCTTGTAAAGGAGACCCCAGAGAGCTCCCTCACCCCTTCCTCCATTTGAGGACACAGTAAGAAGATGGCCGTCTATGAACCAAGAAGTCTGTGCACACCAGAAACTGCCAGGGCCTGGATCTTGGACTTCCCAGGCTCCAGACCTGAGAGAACTAAATGTCTGTTGTGTAAGTCACCCAGGGTCTGGTATTCTGTTAGAACATCCTGAGAAGACTAAGACAATGTTATTACCTCCTCTATTCCTCAAAGTAGCCCTGCAAGATCAATATTAAATGACATATGAGAAATTCGAGGCATGGAAAAGTTCAGGAGCTTGCTCAATATCGCACAGCCTTTTGGTGGCTGTTTTGGAGCTAAGGCGGGAAGGATATGCTTTACTATAAGCACCATAAAGGCAATTTTCCACAGGTAAAAATAAGTTCAGTGGGTAGCCTGTTAACATTCACAAGTTTTTGTTACTTTGATTAGGATCACTTGACCTCTCATTCCCCTCCCCTCCAGAAGGGGGTCTGGTTCACAGGCTAAGGTAGAGACCTCTATGGCTTTTTTGAAACTCCCCTGACTCAACAGTCTACTGATGTGAAGGGCCTCTCTGGGGGCTGCTGAGTGGTCTTGTTCTACCTTTGTATCATATCCTTAATGCTATATAGATTTTTAACTGACCAACCAAATCAGACAGATTAACATCTGTTATAGTGGCAAGACCAGAGCAGAGTCCTTTACTTGTCTATATTTCCATTATACTACATTTTACTATCAGAGAGGTAAACATTAACTGGCAAGAAAATATGTAAATATATTAAAAGTATGATAAATAAAACTTGTGCTCCCTTTGGATATTTATCCAACCCCCCCCCCTCCACACACACACACACATACATGAAACAAAAGTGAGCTTGTTTTTGTAACTGGATATCATGGACATTTGGGATAAGTCTGCAATTAAAAATTTAGCTAATTTTCTATAAATATACCAATTTTAATAGCTAATAAAATCAGTCTTATATAAACTTGGGAACCACATAACTGTAGAATAAATCAGTACTTTCCTCTAGTGATGTTTGTTTTCCTTGAATGTTGTGTCCTTTACATAGGATTATGCTAAAGTCATGAAATTCGGACAGCTGGAGGGGATCTTTAAGGGAAGTGGTTCATAACTTTAGCTGCATACTGGAATCACCTGCGGAGTTATCACAACTCTCAATGCCCAAGTTGCACCTCAAACCAACTAGATCAGAACCTCTAGGCTTGACATCTTGGCATCAGGATCTTTAAAGCCTTCCAGATGATTTTAATGGGGAAGCGGGACTGAGAATCACATCTTTTGAGATGATCTGCAATGGAACTCAAACCTGGCTGTTCATTTGAATCACCTGAGAAATTGTAAAAGGCTACCATGCACATGCTCACCTTTCGAGGTTCTGATTTGGTCCGGGTGGGGCCCAGTCCTTCCTATATTTAAAAGCAACCCAGGTGATTCTGATGCTGAGCCAGGATTAAGAATCACTATATCAGAGCAATGCTTCTCAAAGCAGTCCCCAGAACAGTAGCATGGGCATCACCTGGGAACGTGCGAGAAATGCAGATTCTGACCCCCACCTCAGATCCACTGAATCAGAAGTGCTTGTGGTGGGCTCCAGCACTCTCTATTTCTACAAATGCTCCTAATTATTCTAATACACACTGAAGTTTGGGGACCACTGCCTTATAATATGGTATTGGTGGCATCATTCTCCTTTAGAATTAAGAGTTCAGCATTACCTTCAGCAAACATCTATTGAGCTCTTACTATGGTGGTTCTGACAATCATTTCTAACAAGTTTCTAGTGATGCTAATGCTGCAGAACCAGACATCACACTTTGAGAACCACTGTCCCATTATGTGCCAGTCCCTATAATTAAGTATTAAGAATCCTGAGATTTGTTTTATTTTTTGTTTTCGAAGGGGACCATAGGGGTGGAAAACGTCCTGTCTTCCCTTCTAGCTTCTTTGGCACGTCTAATAGTTAAATTGACACAAGGCAGATGAACAAGAGAAAAACAAATTTTGTATGTATGGAGCCCCAAAGACATAACACCCCAAAGACAGGCAGTTGAGGCTCAGACAGTAACCTGAGCTAAGGAGAAGGGATTAGGGGTCTGGGGCTTCAAGGGAGAAGAAGACAATTCACAGGAAGATGAGAAAAGCAAATGTTTAGTAGACAAATGTTTGCCATGCCACACAGATAAATGTTTCTAATACAAAAGTTATCTTTGATATCCATTCCTGGTCCAGGTCTTCCATCTAAATTCTTTTTAATTAAAAAAAAAAGAGGCAGGGACACCTGGGTGGCTCAGTCAGTTAAGCGCCTGCCTTCGGCTCAGGTCATGATCCCAGGGTCCTGGGATCGAGTCCCACATCAGGCTCCCTGCTCTGCAGGGAGCCTGCTTCTCCCTCTGCCTCTCTCTCTCTATCTCTCATGAATAAATAAATAAAATCTTTAAAAAAAAAAAAAAGAGGCAAAAAAATTTTTTTCCTTGAGTCTGATGGGTCTTAATTGCCTTCGGCTCAAAATAATCCACATGCCCAAGTGCCACAGTTTGGGGTCATGTATTCTGCTCCCCATCAGAACTTATCTCAAAATGAAATCAATGTGTTGTGGCTACATCAAGCTTATAAAAAGAAATTTCTTGTCCCTAATTCCCTAGAGTAAAAGGTTATGGGAGGATTGTGTGTGTGATATATATATACATTCTTACCTACTCTTACATACTGGGTCAAAAGAAAAAAAATGAGTATTCAGAACTAAAAGCTGTGGGCACCACAGTTACAGACAAGGCTGTGAAGAGTTCAGCAGCTGTACTAAATCACACAAAAACTTTAGGAACAAAAGATGATCCCTTCTCGAAACAAACCACCAGATCCAGGGCATAAAAGCTGATGAAAAGTTTGCCCTCACTCGCTACACGAATGAGCCGATTTGCTTTCCCCAAAGAGGCGACTCTTTCTGTAGTAGCTTTAAGAAGAAAGAAAAACCTGGCCATTCTCAAAAAGTAAATACTGTTCTTCTTGGTGCCTTGGTGTGAAAGTAGCTATGCAAACCCTGTCCATCCTAACCTACAAACGTTAAAAGAACCCCTGGTTCCCACAGCCCGGGCTTCCTTCCAGGGAAAAGCACAGAAGCGCAGATCACTGAAAGCAAGCACTGTGTCACTAATCTTTGCCTCTAGTCAGACAGCCAAAGAAAACCCCCAACCAGAGACTCAAAAGAAGACACCCCAGACCATGAAATCTCCTTTCATCCTTTTAGCTGCCTGAATTGATTTCAGGCTACTAACCTGGATCCTTTAGGGGAGAATCTTTTGGGGATAAGCTCCTTTTCTTAGGATGAGACCCTGCCTCTCTACTTGGCAATTGCTTTTGAAAAGTTCCAAAATAGACTGCTAAACTGCATTTTCTTTCTGAGACTTCTTTAGGATCAATGGCATTTCTGTGTTTAACAGATGAGAGCTCCGGGGAGAGGGTCCTAAAAGAGCTGCCAGCCACAACATCAGGTGCCAAGTTGCTGACAGGAGAAAGGCTTTCTAAGAGTGATCTGCCAGCGTGCGTTTGCCTGTGCTTTCTCAAATAGCCGCAGTGTTAATTACTGCATCGGCTACTGAACTACTTCCTCTGGAAAGCTCTTCAAGTTTGAATGAAGTCTCCTCCTACCAAGGCTGGAGGGAAATAATAGTCACCACCAAACTGCAAAATGTCACACAGATTTCTTTTTATAGGCATATACACTTATATAAGCAATGCAGCTCCAAGAAATGTAATTAAGTTGCTTAGGTGAACAGGGAAGAGCAGTAAGTGGCCTTTAAAAATATCAGTTGTGAAGGAGAAATGTAAAGGGAACAAAAAGCAGATAAAGATGATGACAAGAAGGGCATGTAGGAACATTCGGGAAGGGAGTTGCTGTGAGTGGCAAGGTAGCCTTCATTTGGACAGTGTCAGTTATACACAGATATCTGGGGTTGTTTCATCTTGGAGTTGATCTCCATGGAAAAGATAGTAAAAAGCTCAATTTTCAAATCCTAGGACTCTTAAAAAAAATAGATAACTACCTGAATTTGAAAGTAGCAGTGAAGTTACATAAGAAAATGTTCCTGTTCTTTGGAGATGTCAGCTGAACTTACACTGAAATGGTCACACACACACACACACACACACACACACACACACACACACACACAGAGCTGATTTAAGAAGAGGAAGGTTTGTTTCTTATTTGTCCATGAAAATAAGAAAGTAGCTCCATATACATATATGTGGAGAGAGGATGCAATTGTGACCAACGTTAATGAAAGGTGACAGAGGTGAATAGAAGTGAATTGTAATAGATGTGTAATGTTTCCGCAGGTTTAAGATTTTTTTAAAGTTAAATTTTTAATTAAAAAATGATAAATAAAATTGCTGCAAAATAAGTTACCCAAAGGCATAATAGGAAAAGAGCTTACAACGAGGGTCCTGAAAATAGGTTTCAGTCTGTTCTAAAAACCATTAATGGGAGATTGGCGATGTGTTCCCCTCTCCTGTAACAATTATTGTTGTTAGAGACGTGGCACACACGTTTAGCACATCATATATTCCAAATATTGCAGCATACTTCTCTGCACCATGGTGACCTTTTTAATATTCTGCAAATTGATTTCCAGGCCATTCCCACTACCCCTTGTTTATAGCCTTGGTTACCCAGAAGAAAATGAGCAAGACTGGCCAGCTGTGCATCCTGCATTTCTGTGCTCATCAGTGCTCAGAATCACATTTCTCTCTCCCAGAGGCCTCATAACAACCCTTATTGTTGGTCTGGAGATCAGCAGCACCAAGAACCTTCTACAAGGACAGGTTTAAGAGCTATAAGTGGCTGTGTGATTCTCAGAGGTGCTCAGTTGAACACCAGTAGCCGATGAATACTTTTCTGTACTGCAAACTATGACAGTAAAATTAAAAACCTCTAGAACATGTAGAGGGTATACAACTCTTGAAACCATGATGTAATCACCTTATTAATGTCTTTTTCCAACATTAAATCACCTTTGCTTGTTCTTATGAATTTTGGGATCCATAAAAATATCCTTCCTTAGGCTAAATTTGCACAGATGCTGATCCTACTGACCCATACTAAGGTTTTCTCTAAAAATCCCTGCAACAATCAATCCCTACCCCCGAGTCACACCCAGATCATGAAATAAGAGGAAGTGGGCACCTGCCTTAAGCTTTATGACTTAGAATTCCCTAGGAGACCCACATTCCCATAAATAACAAATAGAAATGGAATCAAAATAAGCCAGGGTATTCCATTTCTTCAAGGCAGCTGCTCTGTTTCTGTTAGATTTTCTAGAAGGTAGGGAGAAAAAAAAAAGATTTTGATTTCCAATACTTGGTCAACCCTTACTTGCACAGATTTCTTCTCTTTGGGGGGAAACAAGCAGAAATGGAAGAAATAGCTAGCATGAAAATAAAATGGAACAGAGAGTGATTTTTTTCCCACATGCCAGAGGATAGAAAAGATAAAGTTAGAAAAAGTTCATCACTTCTCACCTCACACTGATAGTGCGTATCAAAATTTAAAGTTTGCAAGGTAGACACACCATGAGAAGAACGTTCTCTTTTCCTTTCAGAAATAATCGGGTAAGAGAACATCTTTCGAGTAGGTCAGTATATGGGGAGAGGAATTATACATTCAATTGACCTCATCAGTGAATACAGAGCCACACTCTCAAGAAAAGCTCAAGAATAAAACAAGTCATACATCAAAAGCTAGTGTCACCCCTTAATTATTTAGCCCTGTAGAGAATCTAGTTGCATATGTGAAAAGTTCCGAAACATAAGAGTTTTGCTCTTCAAATCAACAGGTCTTTGTAAAATGTGTTTCCTCTACAAGGAATCCTATTTACTTCTATGTGTTTAAAGCTCCAAGTCCTAGTGGCTGTTACATGGAACAGGAGGGCGAGGGCACAGTCCTGACCTTCCGTAGTAACTGGGGGTGGGTAGAGATGAGTAAAATTTTACTCCTTTTTATTCCACCAAGCATGATGACAGGACCGTACCTTTTTCTAGTACTAAGGGATTGACTGGGGCCCGTCTGGGGAGGAATTTCATTAGCTTCCATTTATGGGTTATTGGTTTCTGCTGATATTTTTGGCAAGGTACCCTTAGGAACTAAAACACCAGCACAGACCAACATATTGATTTGCTTATTCCACTCTCACAGAATGCCCCCTTCACCATAGCTGCTGGGAATTCAGACATAGAAAAGTTAACTTATTATATATATATATATATATATATATATATATATATATATATATATGAATAACAGGCAAATAGAAGATATAGCCCTTGGTCAAAATAATTAGTTAAAAATAAGATGAAAACAGCTGGTTTTCCATTAACTTCATCTAATCCACAGCTACCTATTACTTCATGGAATCCCAAAATACTCAAGCTACACATTGTAGTTTATGTAATATAGATTAGATAGATATTTAAATCTATACTGTAAATGTGATTTCCTGCATGAAAAACTTTTAAACCTGAGTTCCGAATATATTAGATGTGAGAGCTCAGTCTACATGTGTGATAAGAATGAGCTATCACATTTCTGATATTTCACTAAAATCCACTATTTAAATGCTCCCTTATTGACACCTAAATAGTATCATAAGCATGGGTAGGAGAGAATGTATGTACACATGGGCTTTTGACATCCTAGTCTCAGAAAATGCTCATTTACTGTTTCTTAGAAGGAACATATTATTTAACTTAATAAACACCCCTGCTCTGTTTATAACAAACCAGGGTACTTCATTGTGAAACCCCAGACATTTTATTCACTGTACAACACTTCCGCACAAACACTTGATTCAAGTCACAGTCTGCAATCCGAGAACCCGAAAGGACGGATAGGGACTGAATCACATGATCTGGAATGCGGAGTCATATCTCAGCTCCTGTAATAACTGTCATAGGAGAGCAGATGCGAAATGCTGTCTGTCTCCTTGATGCTTTGCAGACTGGTGAGGTTTTCCTAGTAATTTATAAACTTCAAGTCATAAGCACTTACAAAGCCAGTTTCATTCCCAGCTTAATCAGGAGTCTCACCTAAAAGGGTGACGCTTACTACTTCTGTCAACTATGTTTGTTCTGTGTTAACACCAGTTATCATTAATCCACAGGAGAATCAAAGCTTATTTAAGTCTCCCCCTCTTAGATGTACACAGTATCCAGTTAGAATGATGGCTTCTGGTGCTGGTAAAGATAAATGACTATCTCCTTTACAAGAAAATTGTACTAATATCTCTAGAAACATCTAGATAAGAACCATTTCTTTCCTACCAATGCTACCAAAGGGGCTTGAGTGGAGAAATATAAATGGAATGCTGGTCATAAGAACACATGCCCAAAAAATATTTCATCAATTTAAAAATGAAGCAAAATTGAACAAACAAAAAAATCTCAGAGAATGATGGATAAATGATAAGAAAATATGTCATCCTTCCAATTTATTTCCTGAACTCTGAGATCCTTAAGAAGTGATGAGATTTTCATGAGGAAAAGCTTAAAGTTATCACAGACATATATTTGTTCTACTGAAGGCAAGTGTAAACCCCTGGCAAACCACATGCTTTGAAACATGTATATCCATAAAATTTACTCAGGAGCATCTGACTTCCTTTGAGAGTTATAGGAGATGATTCAATCAATACATTCATTTGAAAACTGAAATCCAAAGTCTGTAGTCAGGATTTATGACCATTTTATTACTTTTTTTCCTCCTAAACTTTTCACCAGCCCTTCTACAGGCTGTTTTATCCTGATGTCTGTGGGAGGTTTCCAAGTCTGTTTCAAAGATCTAGAAAGAAGAGAGTTTACAGCACGTTATTTCTGTAGACCATCTCACTATTGAAATCCTTCAAAATTCTTTAACAGGAACTCTGTGAGGATATGCTCTACCCACACAAGTTGATTATATTTGTGTCTAAGATATCAATTAAAAAAATAATTTTGGAAATAATCTTCAGGATTATAACCTATAATTTCATGATTTCTGAGTTTTCCCGAGTACATATCAAGTATCCAAAGCAATAATACAATAATACATATTTTCCCCTAACCTTGTTCATAAAGCCTATTTGGCTTTACATTATTTTTAATATAGCAAAGACCTTTACTTCTTGCATTAGCATTGTAATTTAATAATTCAAATATAGCATTTTCTTCTGTTTGCTAAGATTTCATCATTTCAATATAGTTTATAATTTTGCTTAAAATACCTGTTTTTTGCCAAAGTGTAAATTTATATGTATCTCAAGAGTTTTCATGGGGTGGAATAGTAAGAAGGCATTTCTTAAGAATGATTAATCAGGGGTGCCTGAGTGGCTCAGTTGTTAAGTGTCTGCCTTCCGCTCAGATCATGATCCCGGGGTCCTGAGATCAAGCCCCACATCGGGCTCCCTGCTCAGCGGGAAGCCTGCTTCTCCCTCTCCCACTCCCCCTGCTTGTGTTCCCTCTCTTGCTGTCTCTCTCTCTGTCAAATAAATAAAATCTTAAAAAAAAAAAAGAATGCTTAATTGGCAAATTTATATGTGGCAGTGTGACCCCACTATAAGAAATTGCTAAGGTTCGAGAGCCATTCCTGCTCTAAAGAAGCTTTTTGTCTACCTGGGCTGATGGCCTGTGAAAATAAAACACTTAAATAGTAATGCTTGAGAAGATAAACTACAAATGAGTAGTCTGCTATTAAGAACAACCAAAGACAATTTTGCAACACTTAATTTGAATGTTCTGAGGAAATGTGGTTAAAATAGGCCTTTAATGGGGCCTTGTCGAGCCTTGATACTCAAACTGTAGTACAAAGGACAGGTGGCAAATTCGTTACCTGGAAACTGGATACAAATGCAGAATCTCAGGGCTCAAGCCAGACCCATGAATCAGAATCTTCATTTTCACCAGATCCCCAAATCAATTATATGCCCATGAAATTTGAGACTATATCATTAGGAGAAAGTAATCTTGACTTGGGCCTAAAATAACAAAATAGGTGAGATTATAGTTATAAGCAGAGTCTACATAGTGAAGGGCCCTGAAAGTTCAACTGAATTCATTTTTGTGTTTGCAGTGATCAAGGATAGGCTGTATTAGAAAAGAGATACATGGGGGCGCCTGGGTGGCTCAGTTGGTTAAGCGACTGCCTTCAGCTCAGGTCATGATCCTGGAGTCCCAGGATCGAGTCCCACATCAGGCTCCCTGCTCAGCAGGGAGTCTGCTTCTCCCTCTGACCCTCCCCCGTCTCCTGCTCTCTCTCTCTCTCATTCTCTCTCTCAAATAAATAAATAAAATCTTTAAAAAAAAAAAAAAGAAAAGAGATACATGGGGAACAAGGACACCAACAGGAAACCATAGCCTGAAGAAGATACACCATGTATCTTAAGGATTGCCCATGAAATTTCCTTTCTTCTGTGAGGATGAAGAGCTAAAGACAAAAATCTTACATGCACCGAAAAAGGAGAGAAGTGAATCCAATTGATCAGAGCCTGATATTCACTGAGCTGTGTCTTGCCAGTGGGTCTGAATTCTGTTCTTCAAAAGCATGAATTAGCCTGGCTGCTCTTTCACTATAGAACTATCATATACTTCTTGTTTTTGTGAATTAAACACACCAGAGCAGAGTTCACACATCCCACCCATCTCGGAAGAAGCTGGAAACCTCTGTCTTCCTTCTTTGTTTTGCGTAACAATGGACATGTGGGGCAGACTCCTGGTCCTTGTTGGGAAGCTTATTAATTAGGTACATTTTTGTTGGTCAAGTGGATACTAGTTGGTCATATATATTCAAAATATGCAAGATTTTTTGTCTGACGACCAAACTTCCAGAATCTATGGGAGGTAAAAAGCCCCTCTTCGGAATTCTTAATCTCAGGAAACAAACTGAGGGTTGCTGGAGG